>NC_043713.1:3754663-3824663 GCF_006229205.1 Suricata suricatta
TCACGTGTTTTGCAATTGGCTTTAAGAAAATAAGTTCACGCACTGGTACTCTGAAAAGAATCTGAAATATGACCAACGTAAAATATCCTTATAAAAGTTCAGACCTACTCTTCAATGGGGTGTTTCCTGAGACCACACAATTTCTGACTCTCAAATGCCGTAAATGATCTGCCTTCATGCAACAAGGCAGTAAGAGCGACATCGGTCAGAGATCCAGCGACCTGGGGGCCGCCAGGAACCTTCTCCGAAGGCAACTCTGGACGGAACCTGGGCGACATCCGCAGTTCTGCTCCGCCATGTGGGCCCAGGAAGGGAAGGCATCAACATGTGTTCTAGATGCACTTTAGAACGACCTGACACCCACTATACCCCAAACAATGTTTTCGACAGGGGAGACAAAGACAGAGTTAGAGCTGGCTCTTAAGAAAATCACAGGCTATGAAGGAAGAAAAGCCATTCACAAAAATAACTTCAATGCCATAAAAAAGAAAATGTAAAATGCCATCATAAATTTAAAAGCAGCAGCAATTAATGGGGTGGGGCAGATTAAAGAAGTCTTCCCAGGGGTGGTACTTAATTTAGATGTTAAGAGGCAGAGGCAAATGGATGCGGAGGAGAGGCAGGAGGACCTGGTCAGAGAGTGCTTGAAGGGGGTCCCAGCACTGGAGGCAGCAGGCCTTGACAGATCACATGCGCTGTGACCGCGCTTGCCTGCCACCACCTCCAGGAGGCCCTCCAGTTTGCTAGGAAAAGCGTGAAGCCCGGTGACCTACATCAGGCTGGGTCAAATGTTATTAATGCCTTTCTATCCCCCGTGGTGGTCTTCCATGAGAAACTTCTGGCCTAACTGCACTTACGGTGTATTACAAAGAGGTCTGTTTGGGAAGAACGTGGTAGCCTCCGCCTTGATTGTGAAAACAGTTTTCTGGTAGGTCAGTTGAAGGAGGTAGCAAGACGAGGAAGTGACAACTACGGAAAGGAAACAACCTAAAAGGGTCACCGAGGGAGGCACACAGTAGGAAGATGGCGTCCGGCTCCCCTCGTCCCTGAGGCCCACCCAGGTCATGGTCCACGGTGGCGCCCACCATAGTTCCGGACGGACCATGAACTAACGTGGGGATGAAGGGTCTCCTCCTGTACTCGATCTCACCAGAGCCTGGGGCAGAGTGTGAGGTGTGTGCCATAAGGAGCGGGGGCCCTGCTGGCTGCCGGGAACCCACATTCTCGTGCCCTTCGGTCCCATCACCTTCCTAGGCCTCTGGGCTTATTTCACAAAGTGAGGATTTCAAACATGCACAACATGACATAACTTCGCAGCTAGCACCTAGAGGGATGTATAATGTCTGTGTTTTCCATATTTGTTCCGATACCTTCCTTTGATATTCTGAAGTTCTTATTTAAATTTTTAAAATGTCAACATTTATAAGTTAAATTTTTAAAAGATTGCATCACAGGCCATAGCAGAGGAATAATAAATGTGCCATGCAGAACGCGGTCTCTGGGAAGAGGGTAGGTGCGCCTCAGTACCGTTTCCAGGTCTTACATAATCTGGCTATTTTATCATATTTAATAGAAAGTTCAAAATGCCAAATAGTACTGTTAAGACTTGGATTGAGGAAAGGCATTTTGTTACCTACTCTTTCCCCAGGCTTCAGGAGATACTTCTACCAGATATAAAAAGATCTTAAAAGGTTTCAAAGGGAAAAAAAAAGTCACAAGCAAAAGAAATCAAAATAATACCAGACTTCTCAAAAATGTGGGAATTAGAAGATAATGTACTAATGATCTGTGAGGGAAGTGATTTTAAATGTAGAATGTTACACATAACACGTGTACCAGTTCCTACCTAGAGATGTCATTACAAAGTTCCTGGCTTCCAGGGATTAAGATGTCTAACTTTTTGGAATAAAGCCCTTTTGCATGTGGGTAACTTTGGAAGTCAACTAAGGGTTCATCTTTTAGTGTAAGTTTATAAGGCTTCCCAAATTAAATTCTAAGCATTTTCTGCTATGTTCACAGTGCGTGTTCTTATTTCTGGGTATGTGTGCTGTCTTCTCCTTGGCACCCCTCCCGCACTGGGAATGGCTCTGGGCCCTGTTGGGTCCCTGTTAAGAACTCATCTTCTTGGAAATCACTCCTCGCCTGATGTGTAATAGCAGCACCAAGACAAAATAAAACCCACACCCCTAGACTATAAAGTTTGAAATGAGCATATAATATAATCTCACTGTTCGACATGTGACAAAACTAGAAATTCTCACAGGGGTGTCACTCTGTATTATGTACAAAGTGAAAGCACAGAATCGGTTGGAAGCTGAATTATATGATAATACCATTATCTTAATAGATGTTTCTGCCTTACAGAAACTCCATTACAGCCGCTGGGCTTTGAATACTTAAGGGGCAGACAGGTTATGTCAAATATATAAATACTTTTTTGAGTTCTGTCCTTAACTTTAATATCCCACATTACTATACGAGGTAAGCATCCTAACAGGAGATTCTATTTTCATCTTCTTCAAATTATATTTTTAAATGTTATTTAAAATATTTTAAATATTAGGTGGATTATTTATTAGCAACTTAAGGAAAAATCCTCACATATCCCACTGACCTATGAAGACAAGCACCTATGATGCTTTATTACCTTACAATTTTTTAAATATAATAAAAGGTACCACTAGTATATTTTTATGTTATTTTCTACTCTCTCCAATCCAGGATAATTTAGGATATGACTATCTCAAAACTGTGGGAATTAGAAGACAATGTATCTCTCTTTTAAAAACTAGCTCTCTTCCAGAAAGCTCAGTCTAGGCATGCACAACCAGGAGACTCTGGCACAAGCATAGGCAGCATACAGATAGATAAGTAGATAGATAGAGAGATAGATATGTAAATTATCTCCATTAAAAATGTAAACAACCTTAAATATCCATCAGCTGGGGAGTAGATTAATAATGGGTTTAATCACAAAATGGGATATCATAATGTAGAAAAATGCATCAACTAGGGCTACATTTATTAGCCATCTCAAAAATGTAACTGCATTAAAATGAAACAAGTTGGGCACAAAACTGAACCATTCAGGAAATATATATACGTATATATAGTATATATACATATATATATAATATATATATATATATATATATAAAATACAAACCTATGAAGTCCGCACGCAAAAGCCTGTACATGACACCAAGGTGTCTGAAAAGAGGGATAGGACGTGCATATGAGAGAGTGTTCACTACAGGGTTACAATTTGCATATGAGACTTTTCACTACAGTGTTACAATTTGCATATGAGTGTTCACTACAGTGTTACAATGTGCATATGAGAGAGTGTTCACTACAGTGTTACAATTTGCACATGAGAGAGTGTTCACTACAGGGTTACAAGTTGCACATGAGACTGTTCACTACAGTGTTACAATTTGCATATGAGACTGTTCACTACAGCGTTACAATTTGCATATGAGCGTTCACTACAGTGTTACAATTTGCATATGAGAGACTGTTCACTACAGGGTTACAATTTGCACATGAGACTGTTCACTACAGTGTTACAATTTGCATATGAGACTGTTCACTACAGTGTTACAATTTGCATATGAGTGTTCACTATAGTGTTACAATTTGCATATGAGAGAGTGTTCACTACAGTGTTATAATTTTGTTGTTTTGAAAAGAGAGGGGATTCCAAGTAAATATGGCCATACATTAACATCTTCCCAAATGCTTTCATTGTTTTTGAAATTTATCACAATTACAAAACGAATATTCTAATTAAATAATCAAACAATATTTCTTATCTTCGCTACATAACTCCTTGGACCACTCTGGTCAAATTAATAAATCATGCAAATTCACATCTACCAAAAAAAAGCACACCAATGGACATGATCTGGTGTCTTACAAATAAAATTTTAATAGAAGAGTAAGCTCAACTTTGTCAAAATATTAACTAATCATGCAGTTATTATCTTTCAAATCTGTGCAACAAGGTGTTGACTGATTCAAAACTGTTCCAGTGAAGCCCAACTGAGGCTCTAGGAGCGCACCCGACAGTGGTGCTGGTTCTGACGGGGACACAGGGGACCCAGAGCTGGGGCAGCAGGCCAGGTGCGCGCGACTCCTTCCCGGACCAGCCACCCTCCTGATGAACCTGGCCCAGCAATTTCTGAGTGACTCAAATACTCCCAATGCCCAGGCTGGTTCTTTGAAATAAAAGCCTCTTATTAAAATTTCTACAATTTAGTAATTGTAAAACCCCACACTAAGAGATGAAATGAAAATAGAGCATGCTGGAGTCTTACCGCAGCAGGCCTACCACACGCATTCTGCTGAGCTGCAAACATGACTGAGAACAACCCCGTCCTTGAACAAAGCAGCACATAAAAGGCCCAGAAGGACAACCACTGAAGAGCAACCACAATGCTCAGTAATTCCTGTGAGGGTCTTGTGCTGAAAAGGTGCCCCCAAGGGTAACAAGCCGAATGACAAAGTTCAGGACACTCTGCCATAATAACACATTCAGCGTCTGTAAGCGCCAGAACTGGGGGCTGCCCCGAGGTGTTTGGCCCGGGAAACCTCTGAGTAAAAATCTACAAGGCTGCTTTTAGACCAATTCATGAGAAACAGACACTAAATCCACATTAAATACCCCAGTATTATTCCACGGTCATCTTATTCATCTTATTTCTATGAAGTTTCAAAGTACTACACATACGTTTAAGTACAATATCCAACTTTACACTCTACAGAAAATGATCAATGTTTTTCTCTGAATTGAGTCATCAAAAAGCTACACTGACAGCTAAACAATAACTCGACATCCCTTTGACCATGTCCTTCCAAATATCTGTGTGCATATATATGTGTACAAAGTCGAAATTAAAACTCTGACTCAAAGAATGAAGTTATAATCTGAAGCCAAGGATACGACATGACCGTGCCAGTACCCGGCTCACTTGAGCTAGGCTACTAGGCTGGGAGAGAAGCCCGTTTCTGATTATATATAAAACATGAGCATGAGTTATATCAAGAAAGACCTAAGCTTAGAAAGGTTTCATTTACTAAACTCAACTCTCCGGGCTTGCGGGGGGCACACAGATGGAAGCTGGACAGCCCTCCGCCCCCCGGGCTTCCATGCAGCGAGGGAGCCTGCCACTTAAGCCAGGAGTCCTGAGTGCATGTTTGCCCTGAACAGGTGATAATTAGCCTAATTAACAGACTAGATCCTTGTTAACTAGTTGGAAAAGAAACTTAACCTCCCTCACAGCAAAGCCCGTCATTTTAAAACCTCTTAACATATCATTCAGATTCTAAAAGCTGTGAAATATATTCTCTGGCTCTTTCAGTCCAATCCAAGCAGAATATTAATCCCAGGTTGCTTTAGTCTTCCAAGAACCAAGAGACTGGCTCACTGTGAAGAGAAACATTCAAGGATTACAAGGGCTATGCCTTCAGATATTTGAATTCATCCTTCAAAATCTCATTCCCATGAAATTTTTCTTTGTCAAAGAGACCGTAAACTCAGGTCTACCCAAAAGCTGTCGGGGAAGGCTGGCCGGGACTTGCCGGCCCCCTGCGTGCGGCGTATCCGACACTCACAGGCACAGCGCAGCTGACACAGGGCTGGGCAAAGCTCTGTGTAAAGGACAGGAAACACCTTCTCCATGGCAGGGCAGCTCCTCAGATCTCTGGCCTCTGCCTCCTTAGAACAGAAGCAGCCACAGACAGTAAGTAAACAAAGGAGTGTGGCTGTGTTCCAATAAAACTTTATGTCCGCAGTTAGTGGGCCTGATCTGGCATGCAGGCGGTAGTGTGCCAATCCCTGGCACAGAGGACAGGTCACATTCCTGCCACCCCCTGCCTCGTCGCCCAAACACCCTGATCTACACAGGACAACAGAACCTGAATGGAGTGCTGCTGGAAACAAAGCTCCACCGAGTCCCCTTCTCAGGGTCTGGGAAGTTGGTTTAGTCCTGAGAGGGTTGACATTTCCTGCATGGCTCCGAAACGCCAACACGAGAGGACCAGGTGGAAGGAATCACACCGCCTATGACACCTATTCCCGCCACAGGCCGCCCTCCACCTCCAACTACCCCTCCCGAGGGCTTCACTGGGCCGGAGGGCTTGGGAGGTTGAAACAATTTTAACCATGGAAGTCAAGTCCTGAAGAACAAGACATATATTAAATTGCCAAAATCCTCCACTCCGGACTAAATGAAATTTTATTGCTTCGGGTTAGGGAAGAAAACACTGGATTTATGTAAGGAAGGTTAAAATAGCACTTAAAAATAAAGGACTAATATTACAAATAAAAGGACTGTTTAAAGACCAAAGAGAATTTCTTTTAAATCACTGCCATTACTGATACAAATAATCAGAGATAAATCGACAATAGCAATTTCAAATTTCACTTAAAGCTTCATCACAAATGCCTTGACTACTGTTTAGTCTTGGGACATTTACAACACAATCCGAACAATCCTCAAATTATAATCATTCAGCTACTTTTATATCAACTGGTCAACTAAAAAAATAGATATTAAAACCTACTACTGTGTGCCTAGAAACGACTATGTGCTCTGGTCAACCCTATAAAAACATATATTCCTCTGCCAAAGAAGGCCACGATTCAACGGTCAATGCTAAGTTCCGTGAAAGAATCAGAACACAGAAGCACTACATTCTGTTGGGTTTTTAAAAGAAGCTTTAAAAGGTTTGGAAAAAGCGCCGGTGGCGATGGCCTGAAATCGCCAGAAAGAACTCCTGGATGAGCAGGGGCTTCAGGGGGGCCTGAGGGAGCAGAGAGACGCCACCAGGCCGGGAGCAGGCGCCGGCGCTCCCGCTCCGGGCAGAGCCGGGCACACGTGGCCGGCTGGCGTGTGAGCCCTGAGCCGACCCTCTGAGCCCACAGGCGGGAGCGGGTGGGTGCGGGTGGGCGGGGAGCATGCTGCATGGAAGACAGAGGCCAAGGTGCTGGATCCCAGCAGAGTCCGTCTGAGATGATGCCGCCCACCGGGGGGAATCTGGCTCTGACACGACGAGAGGAAGCCCCGATCTGATGTTGTTCTTTGTCCCCTTCCTATGTCTCTTCAGTGCCGGTTTTTCACAACTATTTGATTGTAATTTTGTAAGGAGGTGAATGTGCCTTTACCCCCACGAGGGCCCATGACCACTCGGACGCAGTAGGTACACATACAAGTAGGTGCGTGTCTGGGGGAAGAAGGACGCAAACCTGGCGCAACGCCGGTCCCATCTGCGACTGGAGGACGAGCTCACGAGTGCACGTGGCCACGGCCCGCAGCCTTCCGGACGGCCCGTCAGCGCGGACAGACCGCTGTCCTGCAGGCGCCCTGCCTGCCCACGCTGTGGAAGTGTGATCTGCGAGCTACCAAACGCGATCCTTTACAGGCCAATGGGAAAGGCACTGCACCACGTTTTCCGACGACAGTCTCACCAGGGACTGTATTAGGATGAACTGGCTAACAAATCTAAACAGGGTTTTACCAATAAAACCCAAAACCGGCTCATGGAAAGGAGAAAGGCACTAACAGAACAAAACCAACTACAAAATTAACTAGTTTTCACTGACAATGTTAATATATTAAAATTAAACACAACTGGTATATTGATAGAAGCTAAGAATGAACAAGAACTTTTGTCCCGATTCAGACAACCTGTCACAGTGCTACTCATCAAAAAAACCTGATTCGTACAGAATTCAGAAACGTCATAATAAGGTCTTAATGCTACGGTGTTAAAATACTATGTCAAGAAAATGTTTCGATAGCACGACTGTATGAAATTCTACAAGGACAGACATACATCATACAAAAGCCCTGTGAATCTCTATAGGATGAATTCCAATCCCCTCTTGTTAATAAAGCTGAGAGTTTCACAGAAGCAGTGCTGCTCAGTTTCTTGCACGCCATGGATGCAGAAATCATGTTCGGTTCAGACACTCATGGTGCTGTGAGGGGGAAGTTAGTGTCCAGCCATGGACAGCCTCTCTGGGCCTCAGGAGGGCCATGTAATTCTTATTCCTGGTGTGTACCCACATCGGTATTTTTAAAAATACTGGGCACAGGACATTTCTTCATGCTGTATCACAGTTAGATCACTGGTGTTCTATAAATAGTACATCAAGAGAATCATCCATTATTCCACAATGACTGAAAACAGCAACAATAAGAAAGCCAGAGTTTCCTTCCCTGCCAGCAATCCTCCCCAGTAAAGACCTCTCAGGGTGGTTTAAAGAGAATAATCATTTTTTTTCTGAACAAAATTAATAAGCTGAAGACAATCATAAGTAGTGCTTGGATTATACCTCTAGCATAGGAAATTCAAATCTGTTAGTACTATAGCCCTGATAGAACCAGTAACTGACACCCAGTGCGTTTGTCTCTGAACGTGTGCTCTGGTCTTCGTTAAGGGACGGAAGATTATCACCATCCCAAACGACTTCTTATAGGACTCAAACATACAACAGATCAAGCTGAAATGAATAAAATATTTCTTTCTACCAGACAAAATTTACCTTCAACATATGCACAACTAGTGTTTCTTCTCTAAAAGATATTAACGTAATACTGGAACATGTTCCAGGGACCCTTGCATCTTAGACGCCAGCAAATATGCTGTGGTCTTTATGTGTCTATTATGGAAAAAGGATTTCTAGACATTTGAATATATTTTCCAGATTTAGAAAGGACTGTCCGAGCGGATGGTGACCGTGATTTGCTGGAGCTGGGAAAGGCAGCCTTTCCAAACTCAGGTATTTCATTGTCTTGGCCTTTGTCATCATCTCGGCCTTCCAGCATGTCAGGATGATCTAGGGAACCATTTGAGCTCAAGGTAAGATTAGCTGGGAGGGTTGAGATGTATTGCCCAGCAGTCTCAGAGTTCAGTACGAAATTGACCCTTTCTGAGACCTCAGCCGGCAGAGCAGCAGTTACAGCGCACTGCAGAGTAACTACCCTGGGCGCCTGTGCACCGGAGCATCGCCAACACGCAGCGTGAGCTCAGCAGACCAACTCCGGTGGACGCCGCAGAGCCTGACACGGGTCACAGCTGGCTTTAAATCAGAACACTCTGACATTCAAATAGATAGAAAGATCACATGGTAAGGGATTTGACTTGTTCCTTTCTAAATCACAGGTTCAAGGGAAAGTGCTAACATTAGATTAACATAAAAAAACAAGTTTTTTAAGGGTTTTAAAGTTTTTGTGATCCACCCGAGAGCAAGCAGTTAATAAACACTAGTAGGCTCCTTGCTGTTTTTTCTACGCGGCCACTAGGCAGTGGCTATGGAGTGAGCTGCAGTGGAGCTTGGGTGAGACCAGGGAGTGCGTGCAGGGCCGCGGAGTACGCAGGCGGGAAAACGCTCTAATTCAGGGCAAAGCAGTTCACTTAGCTTCCTTGCAACACAAAGAGCATTATTTATTTTAAAAAACTAGATGTGTGCAGCTACGGATTCTTCTTTATACAAAACGGATTTGTGGATTTCATCTACATCTCATATAGTCTACGATATTTTGAAAAGGTAAATTCAGACGGGCATCTATAAACATCGCGTGTATAGATCACTTTTACTAATTCTTCACATCTTCAACACCTCAAGAGTATATGGGCTGCCATTATCATTTATGATCTGCCTTCCAGCATTCAAAATACTAGTCTACACTCCTTTCTCAGATAATTAAAACAACGGGAAAGACGTAGGTGATAAAACATACTTACACTCGGCAGAGGGACAGTGTTGGGGAGGCTAAGATACAGAAGCAACTAAACTACCGAAACGAGATCAGTGAAAACGGCTTTTCAGTTGTGGGCTGGGGCAGAACAGAAATGAAAGGCAGAGAGCTGGCTAGGTTAGACTTTACTATACAATGAAAACAAAACTGCTCAGCACTTCATACCATTACTCTCTTTTTATTAAACACTTTTCAGAGTCAAACACGTGGAAATACAGTAAAGTCCAAAAAGTTCCTTCCCCTCCGGCAGGACTGAGGGAGCTTCGGGAGCAGGACTAGCAGGGCACGTGCGGGGACAGGCAGGCGTCCCGGAGGCCCGGGGGGGCCGGCGGCCCCAGCAGAGCCTAGAGGACACAGGTCGCTGCCTGAGAGCCCAGCATGCCCAGCAGCCAGGGACGGATGGCCTGCCCTCCCGTAACAGCCTGGTGCGCCGGTGTCCGCGGTAAGTGTCAGACTGACTCGGGAGTCAGGCTGGACGAGCGCACGGTGGCCCACACCCGCGAACGGCCAGGAGAGCCCGTCCTTGACGCACGCGCACCTCCTGACTCGACCACATGGCCCTCTGACGGCTCTCAGCACTCACCTTTGTTCCCTCCCTCCTCCCAAAGACCGTCTGGTCCGTAAGTCTCTTCTGTTTGACCCATATTCAGTCCTACGGTGATGTGTGTTCTGACCTCCGAGCGCACACCCGCAGCCCAGAGGAGTTCTCTGAGGTCTAGGTGCACTCAGCTGGCCACTCCACGTATCCACGGGGATGGCTAACAGGCTTCTCAGATCTGCTGTGTCTAAACCTAGTTCCCAAGGTCCGCCAGTGGGCCCTGCTCACTGTTGCCTGGTTAATGGTATGACGTCATTCTCCTCAGTGTTCAGGCCAAAATCTTGGCATCATCCATTCTTCTCATCCAACCCACCAGGGAACCCTGTGGGCTGTGCCTCCTAGATACACTCAGAGCGTGGGCACCACCATCTACCTCTGCTGCTACAACCAGGGTCCAGCGTACCATCCCTGTGTGGCAGGATCATGATGAGACCCTCTCTTGGCCTCTGCTATCCCCGTCCACCTTCCTACCATCCGGCCTGTTGTCAGCACACCACAGCCGGCACTTCCGTGAACACCCACGCCAGACCACGCCAGGCCTCTGTTTAAAACCTTCTCATCCAGCGCAGAAGAAAAAGGAACGTCCCTGCAGAGCCATCCAGAGCTTCATGTGGCCCGAGCTCCCACGAACGCCCCCTTCCCACCCTGGGCCTCGCTCCTGGCACACAGGCCCCCTGCGCTCCCCTTCTGGTGGGGCACGTGCATGACCTCTCCCCCTGCCTTAAGGTCTCCTGTGGCTCAGCCCCTCGACTCACGTGCTGCCTTCTCTCCAAGGCTTTCCCTGGGCACCCCACCCTCCCTACAGGTCTTCCGTCTTTTATTTTACTTAATCATCACTATTTTAATACTGACATTAGCTTGACTTTTCATTTTGCTTACTGAATACCTCCCCACACCAAAATGTAAGTTCATGACGGAAGAATGTTTACCTGTTTTATTTTCTGCTATATCTCCAGGGCCCAATACATTGCCTGGCACAAAGTAGGTACCTAGTAAATGGCTGTTCGATTGTTGAATTAAATATTGCAAAGGGACAAAATTTACAGAATTAAGTGTATTTAAATTTTTTTTAATGTTTATTTTTGAGGCAGAGAGACAGAGCACAAGTGGGAGAGGGACAGAGAGAGAGAAAGACACAAAATCCAAAGCAGGCTCCACGCTCTGAGCTGTCAGCACAGAGCCCAATGCAAGTCTCTAACTCATGGACTGCGAGATCATGATCTGAGCCAAAGTTAGCTGCTTAACCAACAAAGCCAGGCACCCCTGGAATTAGGTTTATTTTAATATGTCACTTATCAAAAAAGAAAAAAAAATACACACACACCACACATATACAAATAAACAGAAAACAATCAGAAGAGTCTCACACCAAACTATGAAGAGAAGTTGTATTAGGTGGGAAGTAGGAAGCCTGGAGGAGGAGGAGGGTCTCAATTTTAGCAAAGAGAACTTTCACTGACCACTTTATACACTGCTATATTAGAAACACCTACAAGCACCCATTCCACTTTACAAAATATTTAAGAATTGGGGCACCTGGGAGGCTTAGTCAAGTAAGCGGCCAACTCTCGATTTCAGATCATGATCTCGCAGTTTGTGGGACTGAACCCCGCATTGGGATCTGTGCTGATGGTGCGGAGACAGATTAGGATTCTCTCTCTACATCTGCCTCTCTCCTATCTGCTCTCAATCTCTCACTCTCAAAATAAATAAACATTTAAAATATATATACGAATAAACAGATCTGTTTTTTTAATTTTTTAATGTTTATTTATTTTTGAGTAAGAGAGACAGAATGTGAGCGGGTGAGGAACAGAGAGTAGAAGACACAGAATCTGAAGCAGGCCAGGCTCTGAGCTGTCAGCACAGAGCCCGATGCGGGGCTCGAACTCATGAACCATGAGATCCTGACCTGAGCCGGAGTCGGACGCTGAACCAAGTGAGCCTCCCAGGCGCCCCCTGAAGAAGTTTAACCCTAAATACAATGACCCAGAATCACAAATTTTCATCCACTGAAGGGGCTTCTGTATGTCATACTTATACAAATATTATATAGTTGATACAATCAAAGTACTACAGAGAGAGACAAAAGCTGAAATATTTATTGAGGCAATATAAGATCAGAACTTTAGAAAGAAAGATATATTTTTGCCTTCCAACTTTTGAAATCTAAGCCTCGTTATATCTGTATTCAGCTGGCTAAGACATCAGTGTCCAATGGCTTTGTAAGCCTATGCTGTGAATGCCACAGAGTAGACAGCTAATCATAGGTACTGTTCACAACAATTAAAGATTCTCCTGTTTGCCCTGAGCAAGATCATAATCACAACGTTGAAGAGATGGTTCCAGGCGTTTGATAATAAAAAAATATTAACAGACTTTAGAGGCCATCAGACCAGCCCTCACTAAAGCCCTTTCCTTGTTTTATACCCCTTTTTAATCCCTACCGTACACCAGAGTCTTGGCCTGATTTGCCACTCCCAGTTCAACCCCACACCATCTCACTGACTTCTGAGGATTTTCTACTTTTGTATGTGTACGTTCCCTAGAAGAATCTCAACAATTCTGGGACATTTACATTGATTTTCAACTTCCTGATCTCTTTCAGTGCAGTATCATAGTCAGGGCACAAAAGTCATATATCAAACATTTATACAATTTAATATGTGTGTAAAACTAAATCGTATCGAAGGCTCAAAATATGTCAAAAATACTCTGACAAATGGCATTCCCAACGGCGTACTAAAAACGACAAGGCTGCTCGAAGGACGTCGTGACAGAGCGGAGCAGAGAGCCACCATGCCACCGTGGCCCCCACCACTCTGGTGTCTTGGTTACTGTCTCAGCCTTGAGCTCTACATGTCAGGGGTGATGGGGCTGGAATAAGATACCCCCAAAATATGTCCTAACAGCAAGTCCCTGTAAATCTAATGTCAGCTAATTTCCATTAAGTCCAGGCTTAGGAACAAGGAGTACTCCAAGCCTCACCCTTGCGAGACTACCCTCTCCATGACAGCAAAGATGGCGCTGAGGAGGAGTCCGTCGAACGCACTGGGCTGATATCAAGCAGCCATCACGGTCAGTGAGGCGTTCTCTCTCCATCATATTTTAAGCCCTGTCTTTTTATCCATGAGTCTGTATGCGTCCAAATGCTAGTTAACTCCCCACCGGAACAAAGTGCCCTGACTTCCAGGAAACAGAGGCCTGAGCACCTACCTCTATTCTTTAATTTGTTTAAGACTATAAAAACAAAACAACAGAAAGCAGCAATCTAATAAATTATGCTTCCAGAAACAGCTGTATCAGAACACAGAACCAGGAAGCACAGGTCTGGTCTGGAAAGGTAAGACAGTAACAAGAGCAAAGGAGCAGCGTAAACACGCGGAAACCCACGCCCTAACACCAGCTGTTCTGATGGCTTACAGATCACAGGTACTCAAATAATTAGTGCTGAACATTCTCGACGGAAACTGAGAACTAGGAGAGGAAAACATAAAAATAATAGATGAATAAACAGACACTTCATCTATATCTCCTGGTTACGTATAAGAACGCAGCATTCTACTGTAATTTACATGAACTTGTAATTCACAAAAACCTGCCCCCGAGCTCAGAAGTGAAGAAAAGATGCTGAAAGTCAGAGGAGACACTTGTCCTCGTTGCTACAAACCGCCTCAAAGAACATCCAGAGCTCTGTGCTGCACATCTCCAAACATCACTAACACTTTTCACAACAAATAAGTTTACATCAATTACTGGCATCTACTCTCTTCAACAACAGTGCGCCGTGGACCGCTATGGAGCATGCACAGTCACTCAGAAGCGGAGCAGCAGAAGAGGACCGAGAATAGAAGCCCAGGTGAGACGTAATTAGGAAAATCTCCTCTGGGGAACAACAAAAGCGAAAATATTAGCGCATTTTAATTGCTACCAAGTAAACAAGTCCTCTGATTGAATTTTAACTTTTACCTGAGCTTAAGTAGACCTGACCAGGGATTTATATAGACTGAGTTGGCAACAGAGGTAAAGAGGTAACATTTTAAATTCAATGATCAAATAATTTAAGGGTGTATGTTTCTAAATTACTTGATTTGAAAATTTGGGCAATTTAACTTTGACAGGTAATAAAACCAATTAAACTGACTAATTATGTGAAGTTACTATCATGTGCTTAAGTAGTAAATAATTACAGTAGTAAAGTACTATATAAATGTACTTTGCACGTTCATACTAAATCAAAATAAAGATGACTACAACTTTGCAGAACACAGAGTGGAGGGAAATGCAATTACGCGCCTACTCCAAAGGGTGATATCAGCACGTCAGCTCTGTGTGAGTTTGTATATATTTCAGTCCTCTCCTGTTACTGTTAAAATTCTTAGAAAGCCCTTTGGCCTCTCAGACCCGTCTGGCTACCTGGACCTGGGCAAAGGGGTATCTCCCTGGCGGTCCAACGAGTCCATAAGCTACGGCCAGCTCAATCTGGCCTGCAGCTGGCTTTCCCTGCTGAGAGTTCAATGTGTCCTATAAAGTTATGGATCATAAAATACCATGGTCCGGTACTGGGCTTCCCCTTTGTTTAAAATAATTAATACTGTTTAGAATCATTATGTACAATTAGCAAAGAAATCACTTCCTTGGTAAAACCAAATTGAAGACTTGAATGAAAATTTGAACAGTCAAATCTTTTGGGAATTTTAAAGAAAATTCCTGAAGTTATACTGCTTATCCAAAGAGTGAATTATCAAAGAAAACACTGCTAACAATTAATAGTTGATAACATGGCGATCTTTCAGTCACGGAAAGGTACTCACTGAACAAATATAGGAGAACACTGAACTCATCTTTTAAGTCTCTAACTTTAAAGTCAGATTTAAAAAAAATTTCCCTTTCTCTTCAAAAATAGGATTTAAATTACAGATTCTTAAATGTCCAAATTCATGAAGACGTTACTATTCACAGTAAGCAAATGATGACATAATATGAGGTATTTTTTTAAATGAAACAGGAAAGGGGTGATGCATGTGGCACGTGTAAGAGTCAATGAAACAAACAAACAAGAAAATAAACATGTAAAAGCATTTTAACAAATCAAAGAAAATTCCTCTGGGACATAACTATTCAATAGTTATTGATAAGGCAGGGTACTTATTCCTAGAAACTATAATTAGACGTGATGTATTCTATCCATTTTCCCCCAGATGTAAAATAGCCACGCTAAATAGTTATTCCTGTCCAGAATGTGCAGTCTATTCTTTTAGCTGAAAGCAAACCTCTAGTAAATTCCTATTTATCTTCTTGCCAATCACGGAATGAATGACTGACACCGCGGAGGCCTTATCTGGGCCTTGTGTCTGCTGCACATTCTGCTAAGTGATGTCATTGCTCCAGCAGACGAAAATAAGCAGATTATTACAGTGACTAGGAGCAAACTAAACATTTGGATTTTTGCATGGACAGATTTACACACTGTCTGTCAGATAAAGCACATTTTGCCTGCTGCTTACACAACAAGAATGTGCCTGACAGCTTCCTCCCGGGGTTAGTATCTGATTACATAAATAGGCCATTCCCCAACATTCCTAAAGACTGACAGTCTGTCTTAGTTTAAAGTGCAATTTCGGACTATCAGCTTTTCTGTCTTGCACACTAGGCTGATTAACATCAGCGCACTTCCTGGAGGTCCAATCAGGTTTCCTCACCGCCTGATTCGGGGCCGCATGAAATGTGGTGGACACAATGGATGGCGAAAAGGCGACTTTAAAACTACTTCTGATGACTGCTCCTCAGGCACATATTGATTGAAAGGTGAAGCATTTTAACATACTTACATGTATGAATATCTACGTAGCATTGCCTCTGAAAGAACTCACAAGTGTATAATGCTTTCTTTAAACCTAGTACTTTTATTTATAAAATTAAATATGATGCAAAATCACGCAACACATTTACATATTGCTATTTTACAGCTGCTCTTTTTTAATGATATTTTCGTGTCATTCCATCAATGAAATAAAACACCAATGATGCATCGCAGTCATATAAGATGACTGCACTGAGCTGAACGCAATGTTTAAAAACTTATCTACCACTAATTAGTATCTCTCCTATCTCCAGCACGACATCCAAAACAAAGTTTATAGAATCAACACGCCAGTAGATGTTGATGCATCTGAAATGGTAGCTTAAAGTCTACTTTGGTGGCAGCAGAAATGGCAGTCAAAAACGATTCATGACTAAGTTGTGTCTGCGTGATTTCACAGACCTGCTGAAAATTAATGATCCTGTATTTTTGTATGCTAAATAATAATAATAATAATAATAATAATAATCATAATAAACCATCACCACCACCAAAATTCTGCAGTTTACTAGAGGCTCAGTTACAAATCAGCCTGGGAGAAACTTTAATAATTACGTTATTCACAAAAAACACAAGCATGAGCTTTTCACACAAATAAAACCTGAATTCAAAGTGGTCTGCTGGATCAAGACAGATAAATTTCCTTCTTATAAGGAAAAAAATTAGGCAGTAGACATTTTTAAGGCAGTACTCAGTATCGTAAGAACTGCAATGTTAGGAAGCCATTTGTTTCTTAATTACTTTCCTTGGCCTCACACTGTTTGGGAGCTGTTGCAAGGAAAAAAACTCAAGCATCTCTACTACTAATATATTAATGAAGCAAATGTCTCCTGAACATCCACAATGGGACAGAATCCTACCGTGTGCTCTGGAAACACAAAGAGAAATAGGACCCAGGCCCCTATCCTGGGTAGGGGTAAAATCTGATAAGGAAGAGAAACAAGCAAACACATAAATTATATTTCAAGCACTAAACGGAGCTCACTCCCAGATGGTGGTCTGCCCAGCCCACCCTGCGCTTCTGGGGGGAAAAGAGTCAGCTCCTCCTTGATCATGCTTCTGCCTTCCCACAAAAAGCCATCTGAAGGTAATGGTTTTCTGAAGCACAGAGCTGAGCATCACGCACACAGACAAACCTACTCTAACAGCAGAGCCCCCCGCGCCCTCCTCTTCCCCCAGAACGGCTTCACGTATGGTTTGTACACTCTGATACATTAAATACTAACAGTTAGCTTAAAGGGTCTTATTGCCTAATACTAAATGTATTTCGTCTTTTTCATTTGTTTCTTGACACCAGCACTAATGAACTGTCATGGAACCAGTTTTGGGAATCACAAGGGGTGAGGTCCCTTACAATGGCAAACAATCAGAAGTCATAAACACGATATTGTCTCCAGTAATTTCAGCTGTAACTTTCAAACATTCATACCCAGACCAACCAGATGAAAGATGTTGCTTCAGGTCAGCTCTGATGGATCCCTCAGAAATATCAACATTATTGCTTTTATTTTATTATGTACCACACTTCATAACTGTACACTGCAGAGTACAATAAAAACTCTGCTACACAGCTTGACTACTTATTAAACAGGTCAAAAGTTACTATAACAAATAACTTGTCCTACTCAGGGTCCATTAATAACATATCTTGTTGCTGCTCAGATAAGGGAATTTTTTAAAAACACAAAAATAAAGCAACAGAGGAGAAATGTAAACCAGTTTGAAATCTTTTGTATACCCAAGTTTCCTTCCCAGATTTCCGTTGCACGTCCACAGTTACCTACAGTTATCTCTCTTTGCAAGCATATGACCAACAACTCTGAAAAACTGATTAGAAATTGAGATCAATTAAAAAAAAAAAGGAAGGCCGATAAAAAACTGTAAAGAGAAACAGTACATTGCTATCTGTGAGCTCTCAGACAAGATGCGCAGCGACAGAGCCCACATGGGTCCAAAAGTACCTGCGGGTACAAGCAGTGCCTGCCTCTCAAAGATGGCATCCGCCCAAGGGGAGCGCCACATCCAAGTACACCGGAGAACTGGCCGCTGGCTGACTGGTCAGGGGAGGTAGTACAGCCACCTCTGCTGGACCAGGCAGACGCTTTCTAGAGAGAAACACCAGTGCCCATGGAAGCTGACAGCTACAATGACGAAACGCGAAACAACTGGTGACAGGAGATTAAAAAGGAAACAAAAAAGCTAATGATCATTAAGGTGTCCCAGGAAATGTGTATGTGTGTGTGTATATATATATATATATATATATATATATATATATATGGTATCAACAAATTCTTCCAAATCAAGGAACTCCGTCTACAGACGGCTGGGTGGTAAAACGTGGGCATGTCCCATGCCTCCCATTACCCGGAACGAAGGACGGGAGGGAGGCCACGGCCTCGGCCACAACTCCCAGAAGTTAATGGCTGCCGAAGCAGACATCATAAAAGGTGTTTGCCATCAACATAAAATATGGCTAAACGTAATCAAGTAGCACAAAGTATATGGACAAATGACTTGCGCACTTAGCAACATTAATTTTCACAAAACATAAACTACTTTAGGAACTTAAAATTTTTATATAAACCAAAGTTTGACATTCACTGTAAAGTAAATCCACATTTTTCAAAATATTTAGGTGAGAACTTCTACTTATCTTTTTAACTGACTAAATTTTTGCAGAATCTGTAACCGACTCGCTATCACAGGAATTAAGTAAAAGGAAATACTTGATGAGTTACAGATTTCATCAGCACCCAGCACCTAAGAGATGCTCAATAAATTGGCAGGAATGAAAAATATGGATTTTTTCATTACGTTGGTATATCAGAAAGCTAAATATCCACAAGACACTTGTAAATATTGCTGAGAAATACGGAGTAAGCCACGAGAACTACTAACCGCAGTCCAGAGGGGTGATTATTCCCTACAAATTAGCAGAAGGAAACAACTTCTTCATCAATCACATTAATCAGTGGTGTTTCAGTCATCTGAAACATGTCGAATATTTGCATCTGATGCGCTTGTGAACAGTCACTGCTACCGGTGCACGGGAGAGGCTGTAATTGGTTTAAATCGGCCTGGCCCATCTGTCTTTAATACTCTTATTACAAGGCAGTAACCAGAGAACTATTAGCGCTGCACTATAAGCTGTAAGATCTTTACCCGTTCTTAAATCATTTAAAAATAATGAGAGCTTTAGCCTTTATCTAATTAACGAGTGCCTTCTTTGAATTAGAAAAACTGTATCATTTACCCACGGTTGTTTAGTAAATTGGCTTGGCGGCACGCAAGCTGATGTGGGGTAGCGGTGGCACTGTCTTGTTCCTGGCTTCTTATTACTTGAATTATAATTCAATGATCACCTTAGATCATGGGCTATTCATAAATCAGAAGCCTGACATCAGATGAAAAATTGTATTAATATATGAAACTTATTATATAGTACAAACTGCTCTCTTGATAAATTACATTGTTCAAACTTGACAATGATTGCATTTAAAACATTATTCCTGTTTGCTGTTTTACAGACTGAAACCTCTTCATGAAAAATTTACAATGCTCCTCTGTGTTTTGGAGTCAGAGGGCAATAGTAGCAAATGGCAGACAGAAACCATACTTTAGATCTGCTGGCAGCTGCAGAGGACAGAGGACGCTTCTGAGGAGGGAAAACCCTCCGCCGCATTCTCCCGGTCTCCATCTCGGGCTTTATGAAGATGCTAATTGTCCTCACCCGCAGAAGCACAGTAAATAATAAAATTTTAATTTCAGCTTACAGGATTGCTTTCTTCTCCTATGTAGGTGTTTCACAGAAATTTATAGTCATAAATGTTTCACAGAAATTTATAGCAGGAGAGGAAAAAATACAGGGGCAAACCCATGAAGTTTAATTTGAATTGAGGCCGGGCTCCTTAGATGATGCGTTATGACAAATGCTTTTTGCCAAGGCTGACTGGGTAACTCAAGCTGTAGTTCCATATTATTTACATTAATTACATGAAGGCGGCTTTGTTAATGGTACATTCTGGTGTGGGTCGCAGCATGATATGCTAATGATCTAAGAAAAATCTGCATCTCCAATATTTATGATAATTTGTAATAGGAAATAGGGTTGCTTTTATTTCTTTCTCCTCACTAGAATAAAAAAGTCAGTACAAAACAATTTTATTCAGAGAAGAAAGGAAAAAGTTCTAATCGCCAAGACATTTAAGTGTTATAAACAAAAGAGAAGACTCTTATTGTTAGGGGTATTGTCATAGCCCGTGACAAAGTGATAATATGGCAGTTCAGCGTGAGGTGTGCATCAAGCCGAATTGAACAGGGAGAAAGCAGAAATGTAAAGTATAACGTCCATCACCAAATTATCTCCTGTTATTATGTGTTCCCACCCTCCTTCCTCACAGCTACCCGCAACAAGAAAGAAGATAGGCTTCAAATAAACACAGTTAATTTGCACTAAGGTGCATTCATTATACGAAGGCTATTATGCTAGAAGATATTTGATATTTTTATAAAATCATTATACCTTTTGAGAAACTTACGGCGAGACTATATAATCCCCAAAGATGGAAAACACAAAGACATATGAATTTATATGTATTAAATATCAGCATATTTTATCCATTTGTTATTCTTATAAATTATGTCTAAACTTATAAAATGTCAAAAATAATAGTAATTTGCCACTTAAGGCTTTTGGAAGTATGAAAACTAAAAGACAGAACTGTTTAAGAAATCAAATATCATACATTGAAAAGACAAAGATTTTGTGTTTATTAATGGTCAAATTATGCTACCTATATTTTCCAAAGACTGTTTAAAAATTTTAAGCAGATGTTTCATTTTATTATTAGGAGTCAATAAGCATCAATAAACCGCAGATAATTTTGGCAAGATAAAGCTATGTATTTTCAAATGAACAATGTGTTATAGGATTAAAGGTCCTATATAAATGTATCCTATTCAACAGAATAGAAAAACAAAAAATCTTAGAAAAAAAACCTGTAGATAGGATGCTTTGTAAATATTTTGTATTAAAACTAGAGCCAAAATCTTATGGATTAGTATTCTTAAATACAACTTATTAGTATGCTGGGTTTTTAAGTCATATTTAAATATCATAACAGCATAAGTTTCTAGGATCATACATAATTAAAAAAAAAAAGGTAATTAGGCTTTCTAAAGACTAGATACTGGAAACAATATTGAGAGTTTTTCTCTAATCTATAAACACTTAATACACAGTTTAGATATTCTATGTTCAATAAGATTAACAGAGATCAAGATAGTGGTCACTTCTGGAGAAAGGAAAAAAATATATGCATAGAGAAGAACACAGAAGACTTCAAAGGTGATGGTTATGTTCTGGCCCTTAAGCTGCATGGGAGACCCATAGGCGGTGGATGACAGCTATCATTACTCTTGATACTACACAGAATAAATAAATAAATAAATAAATATATATATATATATATAGCATAAATATATATGCAGAATACACCAATATATATTGCATATATATGCAATACAAATATATATTCTATACAGAATATATACTGCGTGTATTTACACAATAGAATGCACAGACAGTATGTGTACACACTACACATATAGCGTATGCATGTGAAATACAGAGTATGTGTGCGTATACACATATACACAAGCACTATGTGCTTATATACACTACCAAAGGAAGAATAAAATGAGTTGAGGAAAATATAACAAAATCTGGATATTTTCTTTTTCTTTTTTTCTTTTCCTTTTAGAGAAAGAGAGGGAGAGAGAGAGACCGGCAGAGGAAGAAAGAGAGAATCTGAAGCAGGCTTCACATTCAGCATGCAGCCCCATGTGGGGCTCGATCCCACAGCCCGGGAATGGTGACCTGAGCTGAAATCAAGAGCCCATGAGGCACCAAGGCACCACCCTTCTGTTTTCCTTTTATCTGAATAAAAATTAAAAAAAATTTTTTTCTAATGTTTTATTTGTTTTTGAGAGAGAGAGAGAGAGACAGCATGAGCAGGGGAGGGTCAGGGAGAGAGGGAGATACAGAATCTGAAGCAGGCTCCAGGCTCTGAGCTGTCAGCCCAGAGCCCCACATGGGGCTCGAACCCACGAACCGTGAGATCATGACCTGAGCCGAAGCCGGATGCTTAACCGACTGAGCCACCCAGGCGCCCCTGAATAAAAATTTTTAATAGAGGAGAGATTATTTCTCAAAACTTCCATGGACAAATATATTACTATACAATAATAACTAAAGCTCAGAAATGGACCCATGGCCTCATAAGGGAATGCTTACATTAGACACTCAAAACCACAACAATGAAAAATAGCATTTCTATAAAATCATCAATATTTATTACAGTAAAATATGAATTTCGTAAAGAAATCGTTTATCTCTATATAAGTAGCTCATCATATGCTAATTAGCAGACATTTCTCAGAGAAACACTATAATCAAAACTTTTAGAATACCAGATCTTAAAAATTATTTAATCCAACACACTTACTTTACTAATGACAAAATAACCTCAAGAGGTTTCTTATTCTTAAACTGCTAGATAGTACCAATATCCAGTTCTTTTGCCCCTTCACGTAGGACTCGTTCAGTCATAAAACACAGCCTGCTGGACCCCTTATCCCAGGAGGCGGACAATTCTGGTTTAAGACATTAAACCATTCAAGTTGATCCAGTAAAGAAGCCAGACAGACTGAGGTGGGCTGGGCTCACTCACTCATCCACCAAACATTTATAGACCATCAAATAAATGACAGGTAATATTAAGAGGTCTGGAAATTAAATAATGAATACACTCTGCGATGAAGCCATTAGAAATGGCTTCCCCAGGATATGTGAGCTCCTTACCACGATCTCTAAGAACTGAGAGAATGCAGGCCCCGATTACGTCTCCAACACTCTTACTACCTTCCTGCTTACCATGGATCAGCCACATCTGCCTTCTTCCCGTTCATAAAACTTGCAAGGTTTATATATTTAATTTTTAGATAGGTCAGCAGGTAGGTGGGTAAGTGGCTGGGTGGGTGTGTAGAGGACTGATGGATGAATAAACAGGAAGTCTAAAAGCGACGTGGACAAGTAAGCCAACAATGACAACACGTGGTGATAAGTAAGAAGATAAACGGTGTGGGGAACTACACAGAACGGGAAATCCTCTTAAGGTTTACACTTAACGTTTAATGCGAAGATCAGAGGCCAATTGGGTTCTTCAAAACTTTTGAAGAAGATTAAAATAAAAGAAATCTACTATAAAGGTCTAATTATGCTAAGGTGACAATTATGGCCTGTGTCTCAAGACGTCTCTGGTCACTTGGACAAATGAGTACAGAGGACAGGATCTAACGCTAAAGCAGAAGAATCACGTAACTGAATGCACGAGAAATGAAATCACCTTCTAAGCCCCTTGGTTCAATGAACAAAAGCTCCTCCATCTGTTAATTGGAAAACAGAAAGCTTTCTATGATTTACTCTATAAAACATGAAGGCCATAAAAGTATGCTCAGAAATCAGAGTATTTATGAATCGCCACAGACAATAGCTAGTGAGCCGGGAGCATTAATTGCAAACTCTCTGACAATTCAGATATGATAAGTCCTTCTAATCTAGTGGATAAAACATGTACTGGCTTTTGATACATTCTCTTTTCCTTTCCTAAGGACAAAAGTAAAACTGGGCCTCCTCAGCAAGAACAAATACCAATCAACACTCACTACTGTCTGCACGTAGAAACAAGGTCCACCTTATTTTTCTCTTAAGAGGATCATAATTGGGATTACATTCTGATCTTTAAAATATTGACCAATTAAAGTTGGCCATGAAATCTGTATACAAGAAACGGAAATCTTTTACATAAAGCAAGACTCACAACATTTTACTGAATGTGTTTCACATGTGACATATTTCTATCATCACAGAAAACAGATATGATGACACAGGACCTTCAAAAAATTCTCCGCAATTGACTTTTTATCAGGCGTCAGTTATGACCCACAACCCATTCTTCAGAATGGATATCTTGGGTGTTACATTACACCCTGTACTTTAGACAAGCATGTAGCTCACTTCACTTCTTTCTCTCCTATTCGGAATTTAAGATGTTTACCGACTATTTCTGAAACTCTGTATTAGGCAATTGCACTAAATTATAGAGTTCGGGAGACTGAATTACAAATGGAGAAAAAAGTTACTCAGAAATAATACTACTATATTCAAAAGACAAAATTTACGTGAATTGTAGAATATTCGTCATCCTATTAATAATTCCGGATGTTAGTCCAGATTTAACATAGAAATGTTAAAATCATCTTATTTTGCTGTATCTAGTAGTCAACAGAAAAAAAAACTATACAATCACGTATTCCCTTCCCTCAAAACTTATATATGTTGTCTTATACCTGTTTAATTCAAGGCTAAAAATTTCAAAGTTTATTCTAAAATAAAAATAAAATGCAGAACAAGCATGTGCGTGACCATAATTAGGTACAGAGAGGCACTCAGCTTGTTCCAATGCTAAGAAGGCGCTGACGTTTCCTCTTCTCTAACACCGGAGACCTGAGCCCATCCTTCTGAAGGCACGTGCGCCACACACGACAGGCAATGACCACATTCTGCAGACACTGTCACGTGGCCAGCCCGGGCCTGAGGTGTGCACGCACCGACATCTGTTACGGATCATCTTCTCCCTTCTTGATGGACTGCTCTAAATTTTGTTCAAGATGCCCTTATGTGTCTGACAACCTGTACAAGCCAAACATTTCAGCAAAATTTCCAAATTAATGCTGAGAGCACTTCCCAACATTTTGTTCTATAGTGTTCACTCTGGCTGATTGTGTCCTAAATAATAAACTGTGGCCTCTGGCGATTTTTCTCAGAATGTTTATGATGAGAACCCATTCATCTAAATCTGCTGGGCAGTGGAATAAAATAAATCAAGAATTTCCCAAATATAACAATATTTGTGTTCAGTCGATAATTGATGACTGCAGCTGCGCTAATTAAAACCCTTCTGAGCTTCATTAATCTTGGTCACCGGGACCGATTGCCATGCACCACACCTCGCGCAAAGCCCCGTGCCCTTGCGTTCGGGTCACACGCAGGTGGGCCTTACTCCTAAACTTCCCGGGACGACGTGAAATGTTTCAATTTGATATGTATAATAAGCATAATACACAAGTAGGTGGCCATTCAGGGCAGATCTCTGTCAGACTCTTAATCGTGAAAGGAATAAATTAAATTTCTTAGGTCAGATAACATTTTTATTATATATTTTCTGCTTGCTAAAAAGGAAAGCAATGTGTCACCAGCTCAGGCATAAATAGAGCCCTCTAGGAATCGCCCCACGGTGTGAGGCCGGCCCCAGGGCCACGGGTCACACCCGCGGGCAGCAGGCCCCCTCCCAGGGACAGGAGCACCATCCATATTGGAGAAAAGACGACATTTGAATAAGAATTCCTATTAAGAGATGATTGTAATGTTCAACTAGGTTTATAAGAATAATTATAAACATCTACTAAATGTAACCTCTTCAAAGTCTGTCCTGTAGGAGGTACGGAGTTTCTCCTGCGAACAGAGAGCAGCACGAGTGGTGGCTGACAGACACGGGAGCCCCGTCACGATCCCTGTGCTCACTGCCCTCTAAGCACGTCCAGAAACTGTCTGCATTCTCACACTCACTTTCTCAGGGAAGGCTTGCTGAGAGCCTAGAGAAATGTGTGGCATCTGAGGCAGGCCCGGGTGACAGCAGGGGACAAAGTCCACCAAGTCTCTGCTCTCATCCGCAGGCTTTTGTCTAAGAGGTGGAAGAAGAAGTGAGTAAATATGAAATAGGCCACGAGGTGGGAAGAACTCTGAAGAAACCCGAGCAGGGTAGGAACACGGGCCGCTGGTACTCACTAGGCTGCGTGCTCAGGGAAAGTGGCTCAGACAGAACGACCCAGGGGCAGACGCCTCATGGAAATGAAAGCACCGCCCTTCATTTGGACATAAGTCAATAAAGTCTGAATAATAAAGTTTTAGGCTGAGGCATATATGTACGGCAAAAAAATTTTTTTTTATGTTTATTTATTTTGAGAAAGAAAGACAGAGTGCGAGCATGGGAGGGACAGAGAGAGAAGGAGACAGAGAATCCGAAGCAGGCTCCACGCCCTGAGCTGTCAGCACAGAGCCTGATGTGGGACTCGAACTCACAGATCTTGAGATCATGACCTGAGCCAAAGGCGAAGGCTTACACAACTGAGCCACCCAGGTGCTCCCATATTTATACATTTACCAAAGGCAAAATTTTCACGTATTTCACACAGTAGACTCAGGTACCAGGTTCGTCAGCCCTTAGAGGTGGGTGCCAGCACTGGAACCTTGGCATGTGGGGAGACGCGGAGGGACACAGACAGGGGTGTGAATGGTGTCTTGAACATCAACAAGAGTTACACAGTAGGTTTCAGATGTAACAAAGCTGAAGAATTCTGGAAGAAACGAATCAAAGGAAGAAGGGAACTGGGTAACCATGATATCTATCCTTGAAAGATAATGAGTATTTATAAAATCCCTTGGTAAGTTTTGACTTAAACATTTTAAAAAAGTCTGAATAAGATCGATTTGCATCTTTAAGAGGCAAAAATGCTACTACACATTTGTGGTGTTCACTTAAAAAAAATCTTACTTTTACTCCAATGAAATAGACTCTATCAAAGAAACAATGTACCGTTTCACCTAATACCTATTCTGTAGCTTCAATTATATTTTCATGAATGTGCCTATTTTTTCCCTTTAATTTTAACATAACAGTTGATGCCCTAAAGTTTTCCTTCTTTAATGATGAGCCTCCTTAGAAACAAGAGTTAGTTATTCATTAATAATCTATGCCCAGAACAGTAAAAATGAAATCTGCTTTAGCTGTTAGCTGGTCTTACACTCCCTAAGGGGACACCTGACGCCCTACAACCCACTCTCGAGCCCTGCACGGCTCGGGAGCGCACAGGGCCAGCTGCTTGCGCAGGCCCGCAGGGGTGGGAAGCCCGCTGTCCGAGAAGGCCTTTAGGAATGTGCTAGAGACTTTGGGGGGTGGGGTTTCCGGGGGCCATGGCACCTCTACTGCTTTGCTTGTTGGTACAGATGGAAAATCTTTTTAAAAAATTTTTTAATGTTTATTTATTTTTGAGGGGGGATGGGGCAGAGAGAGAGGGAGACACAGAACTCAAAGCTGACAAGGGGCTCAAACTCACCGACTGGAGACCATGACCTGAGCCAAAGTCAGACACTTAAGTGACTGAGCCACCAGGGGCCGCTGCAGAGGGAAAATCTTAACGAACAAATCCGACCCTTCCCAGCGCCCCACCCACCCAAGGACAACTCAGGACACAAGTCTCCTCATGAGGACACACTCAGGAATGTCCCACATAAGGTCTCGGTTACGGTTACTCCCCACACGCCCCTCTAAGGTGGACACTCCGAGCTAGACACTGTGAGCAGAGACACAAAGTAACTTGCCCAGAGTCACACCAGTGTCACCGCAGGAATCCAAAAGCCCTATGTAGCTGTGAGCCTGTGCTCCCCCACTTGATGCAGAGCAGCAGACGACGTGGATTTCTAAATGAGACTACGCTGTGTGTCTTGGCAGGCCATCTAATATTCAAGCATATACAACAGGACAAAGGTCCATGTGGTCAGGAAGGAGCTGGCAAAGAGCAAGGCTGGAAAGAGGGCTTCTCAACTGCAATCGGAGACTTTCCCACCTGAGCGCCGCGGTCAGGGCCCCGCGGCTGTGGGTGGAGCACGCAGTTTTAGGAGTCCGAGACAGATGAGAGAGGCCGCGGGCCTTCCAGACGACTTTGCTGCTGTCTTTCCAGCCATCACAGTTTAACGACACGGAGACAGCATCAAAGTGTAAAGTACAGTCGCCCCTTGAAAAACACGTGTGTGAATGGCACGGGTCCACTTACAGGCAGGTTTTACACACACACAGTAGTATACTGTACTGTAAATATCTTTTCTCTTCCTTATTTATGATTTTTCTTAATAACATTTTCTTGTCTCCAGCTCACTTTCTTTTAAGAACACAGTATATAATACATGTGACATACAAAATATGTGTTAACTGCTTTTGTCACCAGTAAGGTTGGTAAGGTTCCGGTCAACGGTGAGCTATTAATAACCAAGTAAGTTTGTGAGGAGCCAAAAGTTAGATACGGATTTTCAACTGTGCCAGGGCAGGGGGTATCATCACCCCCAATCCCAACACTGCTTCGGGGTAAGCTCTAGGTGACCACATTTATAGTTCTTTACTTGTTACACGTACTGATGTTCTAGCTTCTGGAAAACCTGAAGCAGAGAACCCAATGTTCATCAAAACCACGGAGTCTGCATTCGAGCTACTGGTAATGAACCCGAGCACCACGTATTTCCTGTCATGAACTATCTCGTGCACACACCATCCTAACAAGGCCTCACGTAGATTCCTTGTTTTCCACACGATGCCAAAGAAAGAAATATCCCTGTTTTAGACGCAGAGTTCACATTACCAAAACCAACCGAAAGCACCGCAGGCACAGACAGCTGGTCACGGGGGGCTGGGGGTCCTCGTCCACGCAGACCAGAGGAAATGGCAAACTCTGGTGCCACCAAAACCAGTTTAAAACCATTTACAAATGATGGTCATGAATGACACTTCCCTACCAAACGAGAGTGGCATCCTGTTGTCTTGTCCGAACTCTCTGGCCACAGCCGACCTAGAAGCTTCTGGCTTTCCTGTACACACTCGTTTCCGTTCGGTTAGTGTCCTCAGATACGGGCCTATCCTTCCTGCAGCTCAGGCTTTAGTTTTCTTATAACTTCCTCTGGAACCTTCTCTTTCTCTTTTTTAAAGGTTATTTATTTTGAGAAAGAGGGAGAGAACAAGAGAGAGAGCGAGCAGGAGGGGCAAAGAGAAAGGGAGAGAGAGAAACCCAAGCAGGCTCCGTGACATCAGTACAGACCCAGAGGCAGGTGCTCGAACCCACAAATCATGAAGTCTGGATACTCAACGGACTGAGCCACCCAGGTGCCCCTCTTCTATACCTTTCTAAGATTTTGTTGTTTTAATTCTCCTCAAAGAATTTCAAAACCTTCTAGTTAAACCTGCAAACGACTGTGTTATCTTTATTTCCAGTAAGTAATAAACTTCTCTGGAACTTGAAAAGATCATCATGCACCAGGATGACGCACGGGGTCACATTCCTCACCATTCTGCAGCTCAGATCATGGTGAAGCATTCTTCCCTGTCTTCACACGTGTTTCAACGAAACAGGTAAGTTCAGAAAACAACTTTCTTCGGTGAAAAATCCCGTATGAGCTCAGGACTGTAAAACTCTAACATATACACATTTTGAAGCAAAGGTGTATTTCTACAAATTAATGGATGTGTAACTAGAAAAAGATACAGCACCTGTAAACTGAAGAGTTCCCAAATCCTCAAAAACCTAGCTAAAGACAAAAAAAAATCAGCACAAACATACAAAAAAGCCCTAAAGAAAGGGAGAAATAATATGCAAAAAAGACTGCTCGTCTGAAAGAAGGATAAAAACAGGATTTTCTGAGAAGCAATGTGGCTTCCTTATCTTTTATTGCATTTTATAACTGTCATAAAATAAAGATGATTACTTTAAAGAGGAAAAAAAAAACCCTTTTATTTCTTTTAAATTAAGAGGTATCACACTGGGAGACTCCTTTCAATGGCTGGAAAAAAAATGTGGTCACACAATGCAATTTGCTGACAGCAGACGTACACATGTTGTCAACTTTCTCCTTCATTAACCACATGACAAAGCTCCGTTACAAGTACAAGGGGAGGCTTCAGGAGGAGTTGCTTCGCCTGTGTTTCCACTGGCAGCTTCTTCCTCATGTTTGTCAAGACAGAAAGAAGGATTAAAAAAAAAAAGTCTTTAGTTTAAATTAAAAAAAAAAAAGCAAACCAATAGGATTTTTCCATTCTTGGTGAAAATCATGGAAACCTGGTGACTTGTGAGTTCTAAGCTTTGGGTTTCTGAACTGAAATTAACAATTCAAGGACGGGGGGGCGCCTGGGTGGCTCAGTCAGCCTAGGTATCCAGCTCTTGGTTTCGGCTCAGGTCATGTTCTTACAGTTGGGGGTCGAGCCCCACATGGGGCTCTGGGCTGGCAGTGTGGAGCCTGCTTGGGATTCTCTCTCTCCCTCTCTCACTGCTCCTCACCGCCGCAACTAGCATTGTTTCTGTTTCTCTCAACAAAATAAATACACTTAAAAATTTTTTTTAAAAATATTCAAAGTTTACACTTTTGAAGCAGGGAAAGGTCTTAGAGCGAAGGATGTGAGGACAAGTATTTTTCAACCACAGCCCAAAGAGAAAAACACACAGAGGCTGACAGCAGGGAAGAAGTGTGACGTGAACGACAGAAAATGCTGGAAGTGTGATTTCTGGCGAATCTTGACATATGTGCAAGTCGGTAATATGCACGTATGTGTATCTCCTCCCAAGTCATTCCTCGATGGTTATGCCACAGGACTGTTATGCAAACCATCATTGTTCTGCTTGGGGCTATACCGCTTAGTTTTTCCAATGAAAGTGTATAGAAAACTAAGTATAAATGTAATTCGATTTCTATTAATCTCACCCCCCTCCCAGTAAAGCATCCCAAGAAGATCATTATGAGAGAAGTCTGACGGCACGAACAGAAAACCTTCGTGCACGCCACTCTGAGGACAAAATCATTTTCGTATTTTCTAGAGACACTCAGTGCGTAAAGGAGACTTCCGACGCCTTCCAGAAAGGCTTTAACTGCTGTGTATCCTCCAACACGGGAAACAGGTTTTTATTACCGCCGCACATCCCAACATTCTATCTAACGGGGGCTAGCTACTCTTTGGTGTTCGCTACTACTATATATAAAACTACTGAAGATCAAGATTCCTGCGAAATATTCTTACATTTTCCCCCAGTTTATAAAACGGTGATAGGACTTTTGTAAACATTTATTTTTCCTCCTGAGTCGCTAGCATCTCCCAAAAATTAGTTCTAAGTATTACTAGATAAATTACATACGAGACCATCACACTGATATGCGTTAATTCAAAGTTTCAAGGAATTATTTTACTTAGATTTTTGAGCAGCTACATTTACCAGTTCCTCCAGTCTGGGACCTCATTTCCAAGTATGTAAGTTTCTCCTCCTGTTTTAAAAACCAATTTTAAACATCAGCTTGGTAGTACAACTACTTTAAAATTAATTTCATTAATTTGACCTCTTTCCTCATTTGTAAATGGATTTACTTATATTCTGAAATTACATGTTTTTCTAACATACTGGTAAAATGGTTCTCAATTCAAGATAATACCTTCTGCAAGAATTAAGTCAGGCTGTTCTGTTTAAACTCAATCTCTTTCTTATAGACCTTCAATGTGTATTTTAGAACTTTCTTCAAATAGTTTAAGATTCACTTATCCTTCCAATTATCCTGCCATAATTTCCTTTTGTTGTTGAAATGGCTTAGAAATACAATAAAGTTATGATGATTTTCTCAGTTTTTTGAATGTCAGCAAAAACCAAACAAAAGGAAACTACTAAGAAGTAAAAGGAACTGAGAAAACAAAGTATTCTTCATTTCGTATGACACACTCTATCAATAATCCTTACTATACTAAACAACGAAAAAGGAAGCTACTCCCTTATTGTATAACGAAAACCATGGTTTTACAGCGGTTTTCTAAGCTGGAGAGCTGCGGGAACTACTTCTGCTCTCTCCTTACTCCTGGTTTTGAGGGACGGACATCTCTCCGTAGACTCTCTGGACAATGAACAGCCCAGAGGGTTGGCCCCACGCACACGGGCGCGAACATGACCGCCAGGAGCGCGGGTGAGCCTCCCCATCCTTTCACGGCTCTCGAATTCCTTTCAGCTGTTAGAGACTTTCAGTTGCAAGGAGGAGGTTTAAGGCTGACTAAAACTGAGTAAAGATTCTCGCCTCGCTCAGGGATCTCTTCTGCCCTTCCTGTCGCCTTCTGAGCCCGGCCCCCCCGAAGGCAGGAGCGCGTCCTGTTCTCTCTATATGGGTCACAGATGGCCTGAGCCACATGCTCTACTCCAGAATCATCAATCAGGATCACTTGGCTCTTCCTCCTTCTGGTATTTCACGTTCAGAGCTCGCTTTTCAGTCATTGGTTGCGAGACTCCATGCCCTTCGCTGCTTCTCAGCCACAGCTCCCTTCGATTTATTTAGGGCAGACCATCAAGGGGTAGTTTCACTCTGAACAGCTTTTCCTGGATAACTTTCAAAACTGCCTCTGGTACATGTTCTGGGCCCTTTCAGATCGCTTACGAATGAGGGCGTTAGCTTTTCTTCTCATACTTCACCATTTTGACAATTCTAAACATAGGACTCTATATGTAGTTTTAAACCCTTAACGTCGCAACAAATTGAAAATTTTTGGAAAATCCATCAGATTTTTTCAGTACTTCTTATAAGAGGCACTCCCATTATCTGCCACATTTATAACATGCATACGGCTTTCTGAAGCACAAGTTGACTGTAAGCAGTAAGTTAACATACTATTCCAAAAGCCACTGTAAGAAAAGCATATAGATGAATATTAAACATACCATCCAAACGGATTTGGTCACTGCTCATAAATATTTGTCTGTGTTAATGACACGAACACATGCTACATGAAGAAGAACAAGAAACCATCTGTGGCCTAAAGAGCCGAGGCCCCAGAGAAACGACATTCCCCTGCAGAGGGGGAAGCCCGCACACGGGAGCGCTCAGCACTTGGGGCACTGCGTCCACCGTGGGAAGTCGGGGGGCCTTCTGAGAAGCGCACCCGGAAGATGGGCCCAGGTCAATCCTGCGAGAGGGGAGGGGAAAGCAAGGCAGGCCAGGCAGGTGGAAGGAACCACGGGTGCGGCCGCGGCAAACAGGGGAGGAAGAAGGGAGTCCAGGGAGGCTGAGAGGTAGACAGGTCAGATCACAAGAGCTCTCTGGATCAGCGCTTGAGAGGAGAGGGTCTTGGAGTGCAACTGCTTTAAGTTAATTTCCCTGAAATCTGACACTTCTTTCTGTATATTTAAGAACGTACAGGTCTTTTCCTGAACTATACTTAATATATAAGCTAAATGGCATATTTCACAGAAGACGCAGTTAGCGTGGTTGCCAGGCATTCACTAGCGGAGGCAAGGTACATAAACACAAATGGGAAAACGAGACACATCCCTTCGAGGCCCTGCTGTTACCCTGCCAGGTGAGATCTGCACTCTCACTCAGAAACTTCATACTTACTAAACTGTCCCAGCACAGACCCAGGCAGTGGAAAGAGAGGGAAACGCCCTAAGCAAGATTCTGGGATTCTTTGAGCATAACCTCATCCCCTCCGCTACAGACCTAAGGCTTTAGAGCCGGAGTAAGCACAGGATTAAACCAAATCAGATTCCGTAGTTACGGGCACGGGAAGAGTGTGAACAACAGACGTGCTTCCTGAGCTGCTGTGCTCTGTGAACCTCTGTGAATCATTACTTTTAAAGAAACAACCAAGCTAAGGTGGATGGGTATGGCGTTCTTTTGTTCATTTTCTTGTCTCAGAACATACTTCTCTCTGTTGGAAATTAAGAGAATCAAGTTTGTGTTGAAGTGAAAATTATATAATTTTCATTTTGAACCTCATGTAATCTTGATCTGATAAAGTTGGCCGAAAGGCAGAGTTTTGAGTAAGTATTTTTCATTTATTTAACTCTTTGGCTTACTTCAACCAAGGGATAATTTTTACCAAGGATGAAACAGTAAGTGTTCAAAAAGTGGAAATTCAATTACTACAACAATAAAAATATTATAAAACACATAAGCCTGACAGAGTTGTTCACCAACAGGTGACTTTCAAAGCACCACCCACTGCGTCTCAGCTTCGTGGGCAGATGGGAGAAGCACTTTTGGATCTGAGGGCCCGTGAAGAGAGGGTGAGATTGTGCAGGTAAGAGTACAAAGAACAATCTATGTAAAATAAGCAAAGAGTTATTTAAATAGTGCATTAACCAGGTCAAAGTAAATGGAAATAAGTCACACTAAAAAAAAAATCACTAGAAAAATCTTCAGGGGTTTAAAGAAGGTCACTGTTTTTCAAGAGAGATCCACATGGAGCAGAAAGGAAAAATACAAACATAGAAGGAAAAACTGCCGCAGCACCAATATGGACAATACCACTGCTGCACTGAACGTCACAGATCACCGTGGGAGAGATGGAAATGCATCAGGAAATGAGGATTTTAAAATCTTGTACACAGTATACCTTTTTATATAAGCAAATATAAAATAATGTATTTCAAATATGAAAAAGCACATGTAACAATGTTCTAATGGAGTTTCTAAGAGGCTGTAAATTTATGGGCCGATACAGAGAAAATGAAACTGGTTACTGAATTAGATTCAAGATACTTATATTAGACACCTGTCATTTCTAACACATTTGCTAGGTTGCACAGGCAATTCAGCAGTGAATAAAGTAATCTAAGATCTCAAAGAGCTGACAATTTAGATACAATATGAAGAAGACAGATCTTCACCAATCAACTTTTTCAAAAAATATTAAATGCATCAATGTCTGAATGAAACAACACAAAGATTAAAGAGATATAATTCCCAAGACATTAGGCTATGAAGAATAAAAATCATGAATTTTTCCCAGAAATATGATAAAAAACTATAATCCAGAGGCTAAATTTTCATGATTAGAAAAACAATGTTCATGCGGCACCTGCGTGGCCTGTTCAGTGAAGCATCCAACTCTTGATTTTGGCTCAGGTCATGACCCCAGAGTCGTGGGATCCAGCCCCACATCAGGCTCCACGCAGAGCTTGAGCCTGCTTAGGACTCTCTCTTTCTCTGCCCCTCCCCGCCCCCTCACTCTCAAAAATAAATGAACATTAAAAAAAAAAAAAAACAATGTTCAAAATTATAGAATGATAACCATAGCAACAGGGTACAAACTTACTCATGAGATAGTATGAAGAACTTAGCTTCTATTGAACCTGATATTTTTAAGTGACATGTTGGGGACTTGAATCTAAAGATAGCCAGGAAGACTGCCTATACCTCTTTTTTAATGACTTTCATCAGCAAATTTCCCCAAAATCTATGCACATTGACCCCAAAGCTGCTTAGAAAACAATCTTCCTTATTTTTTTTCAGTATAAAAGCTTTAAAATGATTCTAAAATTATCATCACTGGCCCTGACCTTTCAATTCATTTATTCACTGAGGGACTTCTATGACTCAGGCACTGTTACAGGCACTTGGGTGGACACAGAGGCAAGAAATAGGAAAAATAAATACATAAGTTATACTTTTATACAATTATTATCTCAAACTCCCAAAATGATGTCAACCAGTTCACAGATTTCATTAAACTTTCGCAATCTGTCTGCCCAGTAAGAGCTGGCCCCAACACGCTGAAGCACAAGACGTGTGGTCAGAAAAATCCAGACGGTCCAATGGCACAAAGTGGGGGCATGCCTCGCAATGAGATGGGAACACGGGGGCAGAATGCAAGACAGCAGCGGTGGCCAGAGGCTCGACCTCAGAGGCGACAACAGGAGTCTGATTAAAATGAGGCACCAGGCTAGGGTGCTGTGCAAAGAAATGATGTGTCCTGACTTTCAGCAAGAATGTGTTTGCATGCTGAGAACAGAGGCGTGAGGGAAGGAGCAATCAGAAAGATGTTAGAGTAATTCAGACATGAGATGATGGTGCATTTTGCCAAGATTTTAGAAAGGAAGTGGTGAGAAGTGACCGAATTCTGAACATATTTTGAATTTCATGGACAGGATGTGGGACGTGAGAGAGAGGTCCAGGATGACTCCAAGGTGCAGAGCCCATGTAAACAGAAGGGTGGAGTTTTCAGGAACTGAGACATGGAAGTCTATAATGGAATTGCTTGGGGAGGGGGGGCTTGAGATGAGATGAATCACTCTGTTTCCGGAAGTTAAATTTGAGATGTCTATTAGACATGCAAGTGACAAGACAAAATCAACAGATGAAAATACATGTATGCAGTTCAGGAGCAAGGTCTGAGCTGAAGACACAAATTTGTGACTTGCTGGCCCATAAATGCTAACTACAGCCACAATCTTGGATGGGATCCCCAAAGGAACAACACAGATACAGAAGAGGCAAGGACCAAGGCCTGCACCCACTTCACCATTTCGAGTTTGGAGAGAAGGGCCAGGATCCACAAAACGGACCAGACAAGGAACAGACAGGTAAGGATCAAGAAAAGGCCATGAAAGTGTAGTGTCTTAAAAGCCATGTGAAGAACTACATTGTAGGAGAGAGTCGACGCAAAGCCTTAGATTCTCATCTTACTGCTGGGCAGTTCTAAAATAAGAACACTGGTCTGGAATCTCAGACGCCATCGCACTGCAATATGCATGCGGGGGTGGTCTTCAGTTGAGTATTAAACATTCACACATACAATTTTCATAAAATTGAATTTTGTTTGTCCAAGAACACACTCTTTCCTTCCTTCCTCAGATCTCCTTACTGATTTATACATTCTGTGGTGCTTTCTGTTTCCCGGGATTCCTCATGTCCATGAGGACATGCAGCTCACTGCCATGACCTGTGTCATTGTCTCCTCCACCTTCCTCACTGCCCAATTTACTAATTCTCATACTTTCTGATACGGCTTCACAAATGTGCCTTTCAATACACATTCATAAAAACATGCAGAGTTTCTAGATATTTACAGTAGGAGTACCTGTCTATACTGCTTAATAACTGGAAATACATTTTCCGATGGCTGACAGTTCTATGCACCGAGTTGGCAAGGCTCCAGACCCCAGTCAATCAAGTAAACACTAATCTAGGTGTCTTTGTGAAAGTATTTTATAAGACGTGCTAAGATCTAAATTCTGTTGACTTCAAGTAAGGGAGATTACTACCGTGGACTTTGAACAACATGGGTTTGAAATGCATGGGTGCCTTTCTACACAGAAGTTTTGTATGAATACAGTATGTAACTGTAAGTGTATTTTATCTTCCTTATGATTTTGTTAATAACATTTCTTGTCTTTAGCTTACTTAATTGTAGGAATAGAGTTTACAATACACAAGACATATAAAAGATGCTTTAATCAATGGTTTATGTTATCGGGAAGGCTTCTGGTCAATAGTGGGTTACTAATAGTTAAGCTGTGGGGAGTCAAAAGATATACATGAATTTTTGAGTGTGTGGGGGTTCAGTGCCCCTAACCCTGTGCAGTTCAAAGGTCAACTGTATCTGTGTATGCAATTAGCTCAGTCTCCTGGGGAGACCCCGGATGATTACACTGTGTGGCGCCAACGGTAACTATTCTAACAATTTTGCACGGGCAATGGCAGCTGTTTTCTCTGCCAATACAGATGTGTCCGGATGAAACTGTGATGTAAATATATTACCACAGTCCAGTCTACAACTAACCCTGAATTACATTTATCAGCATGAAACAGAACAGTACAAATACATCGAGTCCACCCGCAGTGAACCCTCTTGGTTATTTTCATTGAACGTTTTAATGTGCTTCCTCAAGAATTAAAAACAGCTGCTTAAAAAAAAAAAAAAGGAAAACAAACTTTAAGTTTTGTCTGTTTTCCCTCCAAAGTCCATCATTAGACAATATTCACTCAGGACATCGTCAGAGAACTAACAACACCAGGAACAAAACTGTGGAAATGGTGAACCAGCTACAAATAGTTAATAACTCCTAGGCAGGCAAAAGCGGGGAAAACAAATTACTGATGGCTGTGAAATCACTGATTAAAGTATCTAAGGAAAGATGCACATTCTAAAATCAGACAAAGTGTTGGAAACCAACAATCTAGTTTAAAACAAATAACCCGACATGTACTTACCTGACTCCCAAAGAAACGCCCATATCTATAATAGACTGTGGAATAAACTATTCATGAGCTTAGCATCTACATTAATGCTTCGTGCCACTTATTTTGAATTAAAATAACCAGAACAAAACAATGTAAAGCAACCTTTAATAAGAGAAAACACAGCACCAGAATTTTAAAAAATGCCCCACCTTTGAGTAGCTGGTCATGAATGTGCAAACAATTAGGCTATAAACCTTCCTAGAAAGAACTTCAACATTGCTGTTGAGGTTAGAACGCACACATGAAAAGTGAGGCGGGGGGAGGAAAACAACAGGACCACCGTGCCATCGCCATCGCGGCGGACCGTGGTGGGCAGCGACGCTCCCTCGCGGCTTCACAGACAGGCCAGCTCCGCGCCAGCTCCGCGCCAGCGGACGGACCGAACAGACCCGGCAGCGCGAGCCGGCGGCACAAGGTCCCAGGCCGGTGACCACAACGGAAGGAGTCGCTCGCTGCCCGGTCCAGGAAGTGGTATTTTTCACAGGGCCACCTCGGCTCCTGTCCTAACAAACAAAGCAACAGCCATGCGATGGCCGATGGAAGGGAGCAGAGACAGGGGGCACGTACTTTAAGGAGCACCTGGAAGAGAGGGAGAAGAGGCAGGGCCACGTCTGCTTGAGTGTTTAGAAAGAATGGGGTTAGACACCCAACAGATACAGAGAGTCGTCAGTGAGAGTAATCGCCCGAAGAAAAGGTAGCACTGGGGAAAAAGCAGCAGCACAAGAAAGGAGACACGGCCCAAAACAGCAACATTCACAGCAGTGACCCCAGGAATTACCAAAGTTAGTTGCCCCTCTCTATCGGGGCTATTTTGCGGGGCAAGAAGGCAAAATTCAGGGCCAGAAGACATAAAGATGCCTACAAAATAGCAAGTATATAGTTGTATACAACTCTTAAGTTTTTTAAGTCTTTTATTTAAAAAGGAAAAATTGAATTAAATTTTAAAATCCTATAATGTCAAACAAGGATCTGAAGAACAACGACAAACATCCAGAGTACAAGTGTTACCATCACAACACCCAAGATGAAGATGAACAAAAGCTTAGAAACCATCAACTTTCTACAAACGGCAGGACGATATTTTAATTGTACCACAGTAAGGCAGGTTTCAAGGCACAGGAGAATCTTTCCTTGCAATGTGATTCTTAACAAGTACTCATGATCGCATAGTCAAAGAAGGGGCAAAATGTCTAGTTAATTATTTAATGCAAAAAAGCATGTGTGAAGAGATGGTTTTATGTTTGATTTTGACAACAAATACGTGTAGAAATATAAATCTAATGTAATGCAATAAAAGGGTAAGGTATGCCCTGCTGGCTAAAACTCCCTCCACACTAGCAAAAATATGTAGGTTTTAATAATACATATCTTAGTAAAGTGCACCTGAGCCTTTAAATCTGGACATGCTCCCAAGTGTAGAATTAACAACTTCATGACTGGGCCAGAACAGCACACTTGGTTCCCTTTCACGTAACATTTTTACTCACTCTTTTGTATTTTCCACATGCTGAGCCATACTTCTTCAAAGAAAATGAGTTTAAGAAATCATACTTAAAGTTACACAAAGAAAAAAATAAAACAAAGAAAAAATTCAGACTGCTCTTCAACAAAAATAAATGTTAGAATTTTCTAGTATTAAAAACATCAACAACTTTCAACCCACATTATTCTTAGCATCCTGACAAGAACAATCTTTGAAGTATTAAAAGTGCTTGATAGCAAACTTAAATAGCTTTAAGTTAACAATAACAGGCAAGATGCAAGATATCAGTATGTTACCTACCTTGATGTTTCTCTAGACCCAATATTGGGTTTTTTAAATCTGAGATTCCCTGAATGATCTATCTCTAAGTAATCTGTAAGTAACTCTCTCTACATTTCCATTCCTTAGGATGAAAATCCTAGAGGGTTTATATCATGACTATGCTATCTACACTCTTGAACGTTAGTAAAGCCCAAAAAAGGATATTCAATCTACCCTTGAACAACACCAGGGTTAGAGGTACCAACCCTTACCCACACACAGGTGAAAATCTGTGTGTAACTTCTGATCGCACAAAACATAACTACTAACAGTCTACTGGTGACCAGAAGCCTTACTAATAAAAGAAATGGTTGACTAACATATTTTTTTCTGTTTTATATACTGTATTCCTACAATAAAGTAAGGTAAGAAAATGTTATAAAGAAAACACTAAGGAGGGCACGTGGGTGGCTCTGTCGGTTGAGTGTCTGACTTCAGCCCAGGTCATGATCTCATGGTTCGTAAGTCCGAGCCCCGTGGGGCTTGCTGCTGTCAGCACAGAGCCTGCTTGGGGTCCTCTATCCCTCTCTCTTTGCCCCTCCCCTGTGCTCACGCTGTCTCTCTCTTTCTCTCTCAAAAATGAATAAACATTAAAAAATGAATATACTTTAAAAGATGTTTATCATAAGGACAAGAAAAGACCTTCATAGCAGAGAACTAAAATAATCCAAATACAAGTGGGCCTGTGCAGTTCAAAGCCATATTGTTCAAAGGACAACTGTACTATAAAGCTAATTTTACTTTAATGAAAAGAATAAAACTGCTTCAAAAGTAAAATTTCTGCAAATGTCCATGTACCAACTTCCCTCTACTGACAATTTGCCAGATGGGCACGTGTGAATATACATCACAGGTATTTACCTGTAGGCTTTAGCCTCTGATGACACGTTAAGGACACGTGGACATAAGATGCCTTTTGGGGTCTACTGCTCAATTATTATCCTCTAGAAAATAACCTCTTTGGAAGCGATGTTCTAAATCTGCTTTCAAAGAATCTTGTGGAGTAGGATGTTTCTACTTCAGGATGGTACAGACCAGGGGAGCTGTTAGAGAAACCTCCCGGTGGGTGAAGGAGAAGCCACGCCCCACCAGTACAAGACAAGATGACAGCGACAGAGAAATAAAACTACTGCTGGTCCTGAATGTGGATGAAGCGCAGATGCTCAGATCTGGACTGATACCCACTGTGGTGCGCTCATCAATGTGCTCGGACAATAACAGCAGGACAGAGCCAGCTTCGGGAAAAGTGACTACAGAACAGAAGACCTTTGATGCTAAGTGATGAGCTGCAAATGGTCATAGGATTTCGGGGCCAAACAGTAACCAGAACCAAAACGTAGTTCTCAAATTGTACTCTGCGTAAGAACTCGTGCAGAACTTGTCAGGAACAGACACCATGTAGATGTCTACGTGATGCCAGTTAAGGAGACAGGAACAAGCTGCCGCTTTGGATGGTCACCTTCAGCGACTCTGACTAGGGGGCCAGGAGCACATCTTGATTAGCACCACTGTCACGGGTCCCGAGAGTCAAAGACCATAGCTGCGGTGTGGGGGGACCAGATATGTGCCGTTACCATGCCCTGTGCTCTGTTGTGGGAGACAAGAGAGAGACACGGATCAGATGGATGCGGGCATCCATCAAAGCGCCACATAGTAATAAGGAAGACTGCTGCATAGGTGCCGAGCGTCACGACAAACTCCACAACCCTCAGAGGGCCAGCTGAGTGTGACAAGTCTGTTAGTTTAAAGGTGAAAGACAGGAACGCGGGTACAAACAAGAACCGTCAAACCAGAACTCAGGGACCCAGTGGCAGAAGAGACTGCTCCCACCTGCACACAAGGGCAAGAAGCCGTGACAGTGGTGTGCAGTGCGTGGGGTCGTGAGTGTCAGAACAAAGGGTGACTTCGCACGGATGGGTCCTTTCCACGCATACAAGCAGATACTGGATCACAGAAGTGGCAGACTTGGTGAGATTCTAGATAAAGGACGGTGGCCTGAACGAGGAGTTGTTAGCATTTATGTCTTTCATGAGTAGTAGGTTCTAAGAGAAAAATATTCTGGTGACAGCCAAAAGGAGTCCAGGGGAGGGAAAAGTAGTTCTGTAAGGGCGGCCCCTAACAGGGTCCTGGGGTCCTGGATGATGAGCTGTGGTCAAAGCGGGGCAGCAGCTGCTGAGTGCAGAGAAGCACCTGCGAGCTCCATGCAAGTCCCAGCACCTGGGGTCGGGCTGGCCCTGGGACACCTTGAGAAATGACACATCTCCACTACAACCCTGACTACTTTTCCACCATACAGGGGGCTGCACAAACTCGCACGACGACCGGAGAGCGAGGCACAGACTCCTGCTGGGCGCACCGCCCGGGGTTCTGGAGGCGGGCAGCACTGGGCCGGGCAGGGCAAGCCACTTCCGAAGGACACGGGGGAGACACTAAGACCTCAGCAGACAGTGGCAGAGACCAGCAAGGCACCGAAAGAAAGGAGGCCCTGAGGGCGGCGTCAAGCTGGCAAAGTGCAACTGCTCCGTCCCTGCCCCTGGACGGATGCACAGCGAGAGCAGCGGCGGGGGTGTCACCGCTGCAAAGGTGCTGCAGAAGGGGGCAGCTGTCAGTCCTGTGCATGTTTACACTCAGGCTGCCTCCTGAGTGCCCAGGACCGCGGATCTGTCTCCACCAGCTTTCAAGCTACTCTTTCCTTCCGCCCGTTTCAAACTTCTTAAAGAACCTCTCACATACTATGGGGGCCCCCGGAGGCCCCAGCAACACCCCACTCGGCAGTGCCGATTCCCGGCTCCGGGTCCTCTCGCGCCAGTGCCTGGGCCCAGAGCCACCCTTCCCTGCCTCGCGCACCGACCGTGCCGTGGCTCCGCCACGACCAGGCTCCTCTGACATGATGCGATCTGAACTTGCGTCCAGCACACGATGGGTTTTGTGCAGACGGCGCTGCCCCCCCCAGCGTCAGCCTCCCGCCTGTGGAGCCTTGTCGTCCTCACTCTCCAGCGTTATTTCTGAAGGGACAGGCGCCGCACTTAAGCAGCAGAGTGACTGAATACTGGCTGAATAAGTTCATAGATTCCTCTTCTTGCTTGAAAATCTACGTCTCTCGGGCCATCTCCAGACACTCTTTCCTCTCTTTTTCAAAACTCAAAGACCACTGCCCCTTTGTTCAAGATACAGACACGTTTACTCAAAATTTTCCTTCTGCCAGGAATTCACTTCCTTTGTGCTGAACAAATAAAATATTAGACCTAAGTGAAGTCTTCCAAATGCTCAGGAGCACAGTCCTGTCCCCTAGTCTGGCAGCACGGGCACGGTTTCCACTGCGCCGTGGCTCCGGCCACACCATCACAGCACTATACTGAGTTGTGTGTGTTTCAGTCTCAAGTGTAAACCCACCGAGGCCAGGGGCCAGCTTAGCCCACACGCATCTGGCTACAACAGGTGACACTGGACCCTGAGTCACAGGGTGGCACAAGCAATGCTGAGTGAAATGACCTGCCCTCCCGGTGAGAGAGGAAGTGGAGGTGGGGAGCATGCTGGTCCCACTGTGATTATGTGGTCAGATGCAGGCAGTGGACGCAGGGCCGCGAAGGTGAGTTTTGGACCATCAGCGTTGCTCTGGTAGCTGTTTCCAGATCAGGAAAAAGCCCGAGAGCCAGAAGGCGTCCTAAGCTGCCTCCCACAGAGGCTGGGAAAATGGGCAAGGGCTGAAGACTGCTCTCCGAAGAGGCCCTGCAAGGCCAACACCGTCTCCAGAGGGGTGATTCACGGCGTTTCTACACGAACAAAAGAAGAGATCGAAGGACTCATCACCCCCAAGCCAGCAGGGTTACGGTCGGGAATCTAAGAGCTGAAGCAATTTTATTTTAAAGGTAGAAAACCATGCTTATTCCTAAGACCAGCCAAAGCCAAAGTCCTAGTCACCTGTCACCTCCAGAGGGTGCCGCACAGTAAAAAGGAAACTTGTCGTGAGCCCTGTGAGCTAGGCACCTATTTTCAGTATTTGTAACGTCTGGAACGAGTTGAGTAGTGTCACCCCGTCCCTGTAGTCTGGCCTGTGAGAGAGAGAAAGGTGTGTCCTTTTTATGTTGACGTGCAAGGCCATCAAATATATCGGAATGGTTTGGTCTTGGGTAGAAATATTTTTCATTTCTTTGTTCTATGTAAACATTAAACGTTCCTTCATGATAAGACAAAGCAATGATCTTCCACAGGTGACCCTGTTACTCCAGTCAAGGGTTATTTCTAGACAGAAATGCCAAAACACAGAATGTGCTAGACAGCATAGCTCTGATAGAGGTCCTCAAGGACTTTGTCCTAAACCCGTCCAACTGGTGCTCAGATGTGTAAAGTACCAAAAAAAAAAAAAAAAAAAAGGAAGAGGTTTCATTCTATTTCATTCCCTTTTTCCAGGCATAAAGTAGCTCAGAAATGAAGAAACCAGATCAGGCGCATGGCAAGGAACAGGAGCTAAACACAACCAACCAGAGGACAGTTTCTAAGCCAGCTGAGACGTTTCATCCGTGTTGTGAGGGGGGCAGAAACCCCCCTGGGCACGCCTCCTTGAAGAGATCCGTCGGCCCACGAGGGTGGATACGGCATTCTCCCGCACTGCTGCTGAGCAAACCCGAAAGGTACAGACGCTCATGCCTGCCTGATGAACTCAGGCTAGATTTTCCAAGAAAACTAAGAGTAGAATTGTGGAAAAATTACGTTCAGAAATTCTGATACATTAAAGACCCTCCTCCACATAAACCCAGGATGAACACATGTAGCTAGAGTGCCATTGTGACACCCACTTGGATGTCTGGAAGATGCCTCCGTATTACGTTAAGTGTTCAGGAAGAGATGCACACCACCCTGCCCGCACCCCTCGGTTGCTCTCGCCCACGCGCCCCACCTTCCTTAGCAGAAGGACCACCGTTCACCCAACTGCTCACAGCACAAACCTAGACATCATCCTGGGGTCCTCTTCCCCCATGCCCTCACCACCTGGTATATTCTGCTTAATAGCCAGGTCCCCCAATCCATCCCCATCACCCTGTCCCCACGGTCACCCTCTGGCACAAGTCACCACCATCTCCAGCCACACTGGTGATAACCTGGTCCTTGCCCATTCACTGCCCACAGGTCAGCTGAGTGACTTTTCAAGGATAAATGAGATCCTGAGCCTCGTCAAGGGCTTTTTGTTAAACTCCAGGCACGATGCACAGCCCTTAAGGCACCTACAGGTCTACAGAAAGCTGACCTGAGACCTTCTCAGGGCACCTTTCCTGCCACCGTCACCCCTGCCGATGACCCGGGACAAGTCCAGGTCTGCTCGTGGCACTCTGCCCAGCTGGCACTCATTCCTCCCTCAGCACAGCTGGCAGCCCGGGTTGCGGGCCCCTGCCCCGGTCAGCGCTTGACCCCGGCGCCCAGAGAAGGGTCACCATCCACACCAATCTCATTTACTGCCCTGTGGAATTAAGGAAAACTATCTTTTCATTTATTTTGCTTCCTTGTTTACAGGCTCTTTCCGCAATGTTAGAACTTAGGCTCCGTAAGGAACAGGAGCCTGGCCTTTCTTCTTTGTAAGCGGACCCGCAGCGCTCACGGGAGGGCCTGACGCATGCCTGCCGACCCAGGACACGGACGAGCAAGGTGAACGCAGTCCCTTGAGCGCCTGGTGCTGCCCCGCCTTCTGGTTAGAACGTGCGCCATGTCTGCGTTCCTTGTTACATCATCCGTTCAGATGTGTTCTATCTGACTCCCAGAAACATCTTAAGAGAACTCCTCGAACGGAATTTAGTTAGCTTCCGCATGCTTATAGTGACTTCATTATGCCCCGGTCACCCTGAGGGAACTGCAAATATGCAGAACGCTGTGCTGCACGATCACAGACCCCCACCAGGGGGGCATTACCTCCGTGCAAGGTGGCAAATTTCCCCAGGAACACTTCACAACACAAGGTTCCCTGAGGTGGGCTTTGGAATGGTATGTTGTATTACATAAAAATTAAATATACTTTACACAAGCTGTGAAATGTTAGCCTGAGGCTCTTTTATTCCCCAGGCTGTAAGTTTAAAAGAATCACTCTCTTCCTCCTGCCTTATTACCTTTTCTTACTTTCTCTCCACTCAACCCCAATGATTCCTTTTCGAGTGCTAGTTAACAAAAGCAGCCAATTTTCAGATACTGCACAGGATTGTTTGGGGAAAAATATATAGTCCTTATATATAACAAATATGTGTGTATATATTTATATGTATAACTTATATGAATGTATAACAATCAGTGGGCATGTATATACATAACTGTTTAATAGATACATTTATATACATCATATAAAGTTATACGTTAAATGTAAGGATATGTAATGTATATAAATATATATAAAACAAGTCATAAGTTAAAGAAAAGGACAATCCACTCAACTCTGGTACGGTTATTATTAATGAAGGTTCAGAAGGAAATAGCCAAAGTGAAATCTACATCAACTGCAAAATCTAGAAGTCTTCACTGATTCCCGGGGGTTTTCTGCTTCCTACTACAACTTCAATGATTTCATCATATTTGAAATCAACCAGAATAAAAATCGTCTTTTACACCCACAGGCAGCATCCTCCTGATTTAGATACTCTCTGAGGTTATTTTTTCCCTTCGTCTACAGCTAGAGGCACAAATCAACACAAGCTTGATCTTTTTCAAATTAAACCTGTCTCACGCTCCTTGGAAAAGTAAAGCGCATGAACACTATGATCAGAAAGAGGAGGGTGCAAGCATCTCACCGTTACCACGTAGCCCGGGCTCCCAGAAAGGTCCTTCATCTCTCCGAGCCTCACGATCCTCATCTAAGCAGCAGGTGAGAGCACACTCACGTCTCGAGGTTGTCCGAGGAAACCTCAGGAAAGTGCCCAACGGAGACTCGGAGTTCAAGCGTCGTGTCCTCACGTGAGGACGTTCCAGGTGCCAAGACGGGTGCCTCCACAGCGGACCCCGCACACTTGTGCCTTGCAAACCTCTATTCTGAATAGCGGTGAGCTCGTCAGAGGCACTCACAAGAGAACCGTGAGGAGAAAGCAGACCCCAGGGCAAGGGCGAGGTCCCGGCACACGGGGCGATGTTGGGGGCCACGTTGGGGCAAACCAGAAGCCGCCACATACACGGCGTGAGGGACCACCGGTGACTCAGGGAAATCCAGTTTCAGCAGAGCGCGGAGCATCGTGACTGGGTGACGAAGAGGCATGCAGGGGGCTGCTGGTGAGAAACCACAAGGGAGGACACTGTTCTCTCGAAAAAGAGTGTCAGAGAGCGACGGACAGCTGTGGACGGGACCAGGCTGGGAGGAAGGAGACTGAAGCCAGCTCTATCGATTGAAGGGGCACAGCCCGCAGAGCTGTGGTGACAGGAGACAGACCACAGAGACGGCATGACTCTGGGAGCACTGGGACCGGGAAGGGCAAGCAGAAGACGGCCAGCAGGGGACAAGCATGAAGGACAGACGGACAAGGCAGAGTTTCTTACCACCTCCCACCGGGGTCATCTTGAAGCCGTGCCTCCAACCTGCCTGCTTTCTAGCAAAGTCACTGCCCGTAAGGCTTCCAGAGGAGATACTCATTAAAAAAGAAAACCTGATCAAATTAGCCCATTGCACGTCCTCTAACGGCCTCCTGAGGCACAGGCTGCCTGGGGAGCACTCCGATGTCCATTCTGCCTTTCCTTCCTGGTCACAGCAAGTCACAAAACTCCTCTGCGGCACTCCTCAGAGGCAGCGTGCGGGCAGGGGAGGGAGACCCGAGCAGGGGAGGGAGACCCGGCAAGGGGGCCGACCCTGCAGCACTTCCGGAAGGCTCTCTCCAGGACTGGGCTCAGCAGGTGGGCTCTATCTTGTCTGCCTCTGTTCCTCTTCTGGCCTGCAGCTAAGACGTCACGGCTAACGGCCAGTGAGTTCGCCCGCTCACAGGTGTCTCAGGGAACGGAGTGCATGCTGGGTGGTGGGCAGAGAGGGGGCCCCAGGCTGGGCTCCACGTGGAGCCGCTCCGCCAGCCCACAACACCCACCTGTGAATGCGTGTTGTGTAAGAATACAAACCCCTCTGTGGCTACGTTGCTGCTTGGCTTTTCTTAGACCTTTTCTCTTCTTCTCTTCCGTCCGTCCTTCCTTTCTGGTTTTTGGAAGAGCGGTCTCTAGTCCTGGAAGCGGACCCTCACGCCAACCTCCGACAAGCGCCAGCAGGACGTCTGCATTATCGGGCACCAACTCCGGCGTCTTCCCAGCCAGGCTCTGCTGAGGTGGGAGACGCGCTCCTGCGGGGCACAGCCCCAGCCGTAGGGCCACAGGCTCGGTGAGACTCGTCACCTCCTGGCAGAAGGCTCCCCCGGCCCTTCCCCGTGTCCCCCTGTGCACCCTCCTTCACAGAACGCTTCGCCTTGTCCAACGATCATGGTCTGATTTTGTCTCCCCCGCAAGCACCCTGAGGCCCTGCACGGTGAGCTGGTAAGGGTCTACGGCAAAGTAAGTGCGAAGTGAGTGCCTGAACCCACCTCTCTCTCTGACGGAGGCGGCACTGAGGGTGCGCTGGGCAGGTACAAAAAGGGAGCTGGGTCTGGAAACGCGAAGACTGCGGTGAAGGGCTGAACAGGAGCACGGGGTAAGGCGAAGCCAGCGCAGCAGAAGGCTGACGCCCGGCCGCGGCGAGAAGCTGCAGCTGCAACAGGACCGAACGGCGCGTGCATGCGTGCCGGAACCACGGATTCCACCGGGTCCCCCGATCTCCCCGTGCCCCGACGTCCCCAAGAAAGAAAGGAGAAAATCTAATCCGAATCCATCAGATGCTATCAACTAGCTAACTTAATTATGCGTACAGAAGGAAGAAATCCATCATCTCAAGTTGGTAGAATTTAAAAGGCCGTAAGGAGCACTGGGAAGGTTTAGTGACACCTTACATACTCAAGGTACGTGCACAACGCTCCTCATACACGGGAAGGGGCTCCTGGTCGGCGCTTTCATTTAACAAGTTCTAAGAAAGTCAAAAGGAGAAAGTCAGTTTTCATTGTTCTTTTCATTTCAAGGTATGATTCAGGCACTCCAAAAAGGAAATTTCCTTAAATCATCAAACTATCATTTAAAGGGAAGGAAAAAACTCTGTCAATTATAAGCCTTCAAATCAATATCCTCCTTGCCAACTATTAAAAATATGAACATAAAATACCAAATGAACTCTTAAGTTCTAGATATAGGAAACTAATAAACAGGGAGGGGAAAACAAAGAGCCCGAGAAAGATACTATCAGTAAAACAGGCTCTCTCTCACCTCACGGCCATAGATCAAATCAAAACAAACCAACAAACAACACAGAGATTTCAAGTGTCAGCAAGGAGGTGGAGAAACTGGAATCCTCCAGCACAGCTGCTGGGGCACGCAGCGGTGCGGCCGCGGAAAGCAGTCTGAGGTTTCCTCAAATGAATGAAACAGACTGCCCCGGGGCCCAGCGACTCCCTCCTGGGGTCGCCCTACCGAACGGGGTCTCAGCTATATGCAGACCCGTGTTTGCAGCAACAGATTCGGAAGAGCCAAAAGGCGGAAGCAAACCAGGTGTCCGCTGACAGGCTAATGAGGAGAAAACTGTGGTAGATGCAATGACTCTTACTCAGACTTGAAAAGAAAGGACATTCTGACACCTGCTACAACATGGGACCTTATGCCGGTGAAATAAGCCACGAAAGGGCAAATCTGAACGACTCCCCTTCCGAGAGACAGAGGCGGAAGGAGAGTGGTGACTGCCAGGGCCGGGGAGCAGTCCTGTTCTACAAGGCATCACCGAACAGGGGAAGCTGAGCAGGCTCTCCGGAGCACATAGGCCTTCCTGGTATGATCCCCACACCTTGTCTACAAATTTGAAATTGTTTCAAAACAAAGAGCCTAACACAACCTCGCTGGGAGCATGGGGCGTCTGGAAGACGGTCTCCCCGGTCCGAGAGGCCTTGTGGAGGCAGGAAGGACCCACTGCTCTCCGGACGCGGCAGCGCCCGGGTCGGCAGGGTGGGCGCACAGGCTCCGGGCACCCCGTCTCCGGAACTGGCACCGCACGTGCTAACCAGGGCAAAAGGGACGTGCAAGCAGATACAGAGATTCCCGGTTCTGTGTTGTTTGGGGGGAAACAGTAGCATTTGGTAAACATCTCTGCCCGGACCCGCCCTCCCCCGAGAAACATCACACAAGTAGATGTGGGACTGGTTTTCCCCAGAGGGGAGAATGATAAAGAAAGTTCTTCAACTTTCCGAGTGAGCTCTTCGGTTGCTCAGCAGAAGGGAGCTCGGCTGACGGTCAGCACACACTTGGCGCTCTGGCGGCCGCCGGGGAGCTGGGCCCGGCGGGGAGCACCATCTGCAGCCCCTGGGCACAGCACTGTCCACAGCCCCAGGTGCTCGCGGCCAGAGCCACGAAGCCCAGAGAGGCGAGCAGGACGTGGTTCGAGGGCCCGAGAAGCTCTGTCCGCTCAGGTTTTCAAAGATTTGCCGGAGTGCCATCGGACCAGAGAATGACAGGCCTACACGGATGCCAGCACAGAGCCCGGGGAAAGTCCTGCCAGAGTGTGGTTTCATTGCCCTTGGTTCCAGAAAGAGCCAAATGAAGAAAGTGTTTGGAAGCTGTGCAAAAATAAAGCAACCTAGTATCAAAAACCCAAATATCAAACTCCTTCTGGCATCGAATGATAAGAAAACGTCTAAACCAGTGAACGAGACGCAGCCTTAGATTAGAAAATAAAAATGCTGTAACCAAAGCAGGTTTGTATGTGTGCTTATGCCTGCTTTCTGCTGACAGGGAGCTTTGTGCTAAATTTAGTGCCAATTACAGTCCGCATCGCATTCCACACCGGGTTCCTGTGACAATTACTTAACTTCTCCTAAACACTTTCTAATTTTCTCAAGTATTTGAACTATTCTAAATTTCTTATGTGTTACCTCTGGAAAATGCTTTAATATAAGAAAGAAGAAAACAGACTATGAGCTGATGCTACCATGTTCTGACGACACACTGACCTGCACCTCCTAACCCTCACTTGACAACCATGGACGGAGACCACCCGCCACGCAGCAGGTGCGCGGAGCCGCGGCCCCGGGCGCACTTTCCCGCCGGCTCACTCCTCAGGCACATGATGGGACACCCACGTTCTGTCCATACAAAAATTAAAATAGGCTTTACTTTTTAATGCTCTAAACACATTTCAAAAACATACTTAAAAACACTGCCTATGGGGTGCCTGCGGGGGGTGCTCAGTGGGTTGAACAGCCGACTTCGGCTCAGGTCATGATCTCACAGTTCGTGGGTTCGATCCCCGTGTCGGACTCTGTGCTGACAGCTCAGAGCCTGGAGCTGCTTCAGATTCTGTGTCTCCCTCTCTCTCTGACCCTCCCCTGCTCACAGTATATGTCTCCCTCTCAAAAATAAGTATTAAAAAAAATTTTTTTAAATACTTCCCTAAAACTAAATGACACATTTCTAGATAGAGCCTTCCGAAGACGACACGGGTTCCGGCCCAGCCCTTCCGCTGAGGAGCAAGGACTTCCTGGCCCGACCTCTGAAAACCACTGAGACTGAGAGGGCCACAAACGTAGACATACATGTGTGGAAACGAGGAGAAGCAAGCCTGGGGCCCAGCCCCCGGGCTCCCCGAGCCGCAGTGGGGGGACCAGGAGTGGCCAGGGAGGCAGGAAGGACATCCTACAAGCATAATGATGGAGGGGACCGGTGCACCACTCTGACAGGTCACGACGAGGGCTGGAACCTGACCCCTCACGCTGGCCACACGGGACTCCCGTGCCCCGGACAAGGCCTGAGAGCCAGGGAAGCAGCCAGCCCGTGGAAGGGGCGCAGGGAAGACCGGCGGCGAGCTCCCACGGCGCAGACAACCTTCCGGAGGAGCTGTGGGGCTCAGGGCCCTGGGTCTCGGGACAGGAATGCGGGGTCAAGGGAGACTGCTTCTGTTCTCAGGACGGAAGAGATTAGGGCCTGGTCACATCTGGGGGATACTCCAACCAGGCAGAGAGAAAACCAGGGATGTCACAGAGGAGAGGGGACAAGCACAGAGGCGGGGGCTCAGGCAGGGTCAGGGCACACGTGGCGGGCCGCCTCAGCCTGGAGCCCGCCAGCCACCCACACGCACGGGACTGGAAGGGCAGTGCTGGTACAGAGGTGACCCCCTCTCGAGTATCTGCCACCTTCTCGGTGAACCAGGAGGGTCACTACTGGTGGTCTGAGGAGATTGGCGGGGGGCGCCGGGGAACGTGGTAAGATGGCAGGACCCTCGAAGGTCCACTTGTGCTCAGAGGTCCCAAACTTAAAGGAAACCACTGAGTGTAGCTGCGTAAAGACTTTTCCGATAGTAAATTGCGTTATGCCTTCTACTTTACCCTCCTGGGAGTGTTCTTATAAAGAAGTGTTCTCCTAGAACTTACATTGTGAACTCCCTGAACCGTTAAACGACAAGTTCTCCTTGACAGGACCTGCTCAGCTCGGCCCGACATGGGGCCCACCGCAGCTACGCTGAGCGGACGGCGGGGCCGTGAACCCACCTGGCGAAACCAGAAACCAAGGACACGTCATTCCTCACTCCTTGCTCTTCCTCAGGCCCCGTTGTCACTCTGTAACCAATTCTGCCAATTTTATCACTAAAATGTTGCTGGATTTTATCCATGACCCTTTAGCAAACAGCTAGTTAGAAGAGCTACTCAAGGTCAAGGTCCCGTTCCCTTCTGTTTCCGTGACACGCAGCGCGTCCATCACGGGGGGAGCCTCCCCGTGCCTGCTGGTCCCGCGTCTTGGATCGCGGTCCTCCCTACGCCCCTAACACTGAGCACATCTGCCGAATAGATGTTTGTTGAATGGCTTTTCACCACAACAGGGCCCTCCTCTCACTTCTCCTACGGAACGGAAGCTGAGTGACAACAACCACCCAGCAATCGTTACGAAGGGGAGCAAACGGCACTGCAAGCTCCACAACGCCCGGCACTCTGAGTGTTGTCCTTCTTCTGTAACCCACGGAACTCACCATAAAACGAGCAACTCAAAAACTATTGCTTTGGGATAGCTGTAGAAAAGTGACAGTGGTAGAGTCACACACGACTGAGGTAATTCTCAAAACTCATCGACACCAAAAAGACATGTAAGCAAGTATTTCCAATACCTGATACTGTAAGGACCAACTTAAAAACACTGTTTATTTTTTAAAACGTCCTCCTGTGAGAAGCCTCCGTTCCAGAGTCCTTCAGCTGGTCCCCAGGACAGTCTCACCTCATCCTGCCCTAGGAGAATGTGCGAGCCGCCCGGGACGAAGCCACGCGGACGCGGTGATTATATATCCAGAACCCCGATCCGGTGCTCCCCAGGCAGTGCTGGGTAACAGAGGCATCTGACAAAAATACACACAAAACCAACAACAGAAGAATGCCAATTTGCCAAAGGACAAGCTACACATCCAGTGTTTTCAGCTGTCACTTAACACAGACGGTAGAGAGAACCAGAATGAGCAGGAGCATGTTTATAAGCTGCCACATTTCGTGTCATTTCCGTGCCATGGGACACTTCAGAGCAAACACCTCTTGGCCACATCCTGGCACTGGGAAGATCCTACCACTCCCACACGACAGATCTCAAAAATCAGAAGACCCTTAGGGAGCCTGGGAGCTCAGTCAGTAAGCTCCGACTTCAGCTCAGGTCATGACCCCACAGTTTGTGGGTTCGAGCCCCGCGTTGGGCTCTGTGCTGGCAGCTCAGAGCCAGAAGCCTGCTTCAGATTCTGTGTCTCCCTCTCTTTCTCTCTCTGCCCTTCTCCCACTCACACTCTACCTCTCTCTAAAAAAATAAGTAAACATTTAAAAATAAATAAATAAATAAACAAATAAAAGAAGGCCCTTAGAAGAAACAATAACACCTCCTTTTAAGTAGACTTTTGTCCGTGACAGTTACATAGAGGAGGGGCAAATCTTCAAATAATGGAGATTCACTCCTGACAAAACAAGAAAACCAAACACACAGCATGAGCACTGTGTACCCCAGAACCAGAATCTATGGCTATTTCCAGCAGACAATTCCATCTGCGACTCACGACTATTTCAGTCACGAGGTTTACGGAGGCCCCGAGTCCTGTACACCTGCCCAGGACGCTGCAGTTCTCCGCTGCGGCCGCAGAATTCGGGGGCGCGCGGCACCAAGGAGCTGCGTCCCCAGCTGTGACACGTCTCCGTACAGAGGGAAGGAGAGAGAGAGATTATGTCCTTTATCACCTATCAAGAGTCGGGCCAAAATGCTTTAGTCTTTACTCACACTTAGTGTTTTTTTCCTGTTCAGTTGCCTACAAAGCAGCTAAATACAATGAAAAATATGCTTTAAAGTTCTAGGACTGGAACATACTGAAAAATGACTGTCAAGATGGGAACCTCGCCACATATGAACGAAGGTTCTCTGTTCCTCGGTCCTCCAGAGGGGCCGTCAATACATGTGGTATTCCTCTGTGTTGTAGTTTGGCATTTGGATTTCTGATTTTAAATGTGTTTATAAAAATGTGTCCAAAGGCAGCTGCTGAATCAGAATACATCTGTGTGTAAAAAGCTCTTTGCTTATTTTAGTCAAGGCAAGTAAAGCATTACAATGAACACATTTCTTCTGATAACCTAAAAACATATCCTCAAGTAGCCATTCTATACGCACATGCAAAATTTCAAACTCAAATTGACAGGCAATATACTGAGGGCATCTTATATATAAATAAAGTACAACACAAGAAATAAAAACTGTAACATTCGAGGGACGCAGAAATTAAAATAACAATGAAATGTAACCCGCAAACTTTAACTGCATTATCTACATGGCAAGAACCAAACAACTCAGGTTAATAAATCAAGTGCGGGATTTCCTGAGCCACAAACACAAGGTGCGACACTCCCCCGCGAAGAAGGAGCGTGTTCTTGAGCCGCAGGTGCAGCTCCGCCCCGTGCTCCTCCTACAACAAACTCCAGAGGGGGCACTGGGTGCCTGGGTGCCTCAGTCAGTTAGGCCAAGCTGACTCCAGGTTTCGGCTCAGGTCACCTCACAGTTCCCGAGTCTGAATCGGCTTTAGGCTCAACACTGACAGATCTGGGATTTCTCTCTCTCCCTCTGCCCTCCACCCCCCTCAAAAAATAAATAAGTAAACATTAAAAAAAAAAAAAACCGTGCGCTAACGAAACTCTGGGAGAGCAGAATGTAAACTCCTTTGTACAATGAGGTCAACAGTCATCCCACATTTTCAAACTGGGTTAAGTTGACAAATTTACACGGATAAATTAACATCTTTCAGATTTCCCTCCTATGTTTAAAAAAATGAAATTCTGAGCCAATACATAAACTATCCAAGTAAAACACACAAAAGGATTGGGATTGGCCGCCAGACTACGGGTAGCCCCGACCCTCCGTCTGTAGAATTCAGAGCAGCTCCAGAATCTGTCACCGGTTTTGAAATGGTCCATCAAAATACACTGTAAAAAAATACTTCATAGTCACATCTATAATAATTCCTGCCCAACAGGAATTCACTTTCATATTTTTTAAATAATCTTCCCATGCCCAAAACTACCATCGCAAGATTTTGAAGATACACAGATCTTAAATATTTACTTACTTATTTCCCTAGCTTATTTATTTAAACATGTTTATTTTTAAAACAAATGAATGTCTGAAGTAGTGGCGTAACACTAATTAATAGTTAGCGCCATAAGTGAGGTACAAAAAATGCATAATGGACTTTATATTTTATATTTCATAAACCAAAACAGTACAGTAAAAAATTACCCTTTTATACCCCCAAATTTTTCCATGTACTTTTTCATGTTAACTAAATATCAGTGACATGGTTTTGGGGAACAGGTGCCAACCATGTGAGAAGAACTGTAGGTGCTGTTTGTAAAATGAACTAAGAACATCAATTTCGTCAAAGGAAGGGGAACCACAGTCATGAAGAAACGTTGAGCACATCCTACATCGAGTCATTCAGACACACTACAAAAAACACGAACACTACAGGAAAGGTGCCAGGGTTCATCTCGGCAACTGTTTGTCAAAAAGAATCCGAAACTCAAACTGCTGAAAGGCAAGTGACACACAGGGGACGCCTCCCTGTGATAAGCGTCCCCTGCAGCACAGCAGGAGCCATCTCCATGAACAGAGACTCTTCCTACGGATTGTAGTGATGATGTAGCAGCTAACGGGGTAGTAACTCTCCAGTCTGACTGCAGGATGTTTGCTAGAATGAGCATATTAAACCTCCAGATCGATGAAAGCTCAACCTAAAAATAATTAACATAAAACAGGAATGCAATTTCATCCAGAGATAGATTTTAGTACCAAACACAGAAGAGAATCAATGAGTCCTTAGTAAATTTAACAGAGAAAAGGTAAAGGAACATAATAAGATAAAGGTCTATAGAAAGTAATTCCCTACTTATTACCTAATACCTGAATTGTATCCACGATTTTATAATAGGCTTATTTACTGACATGAGTATTGATCAAAAGTCAAAACCCTTAATATACATGCATGCTAAAATGCAGAACACTTTCAGCAATTAGATTATGCCCTTATTAGAATAATACTCTGCATATTGAGCTTTGGAGATACAAATTCAAGTGGCATATGCCACACTGATTATGTCATTACTCAGTTAAACGTACAAATAAAATGTTTCTCATCTTCTACACCCCCAAATTCTTGGTTTGAATAAATCAAAGCCACCAAACAAACACAAAACCAACAATATTTTGGCATATTAACATAAAAAGGGAAATTAATAACAATGTCAAGATTAAGAATCATGAACATTTAGAAAGGTTTTTAAACTCGTATGTTTGCAGAACAAAATTTAAAGGAAAAATAATTTTATCTATTCTGTTCCCATTTTATGCAAAAGGTGACAATCAGTTTCCACCTTTTTATATCTAAACACACCATCATATGACACACTTGTCATCTTAGGAAGAAATAACTTTTCTACTGAGTTGGCAAAACATTAAAGAAACATTATTAATGTTATTACAAGTGCATCACCTAGAGAAAGCATTTAGAGGTCTGTGTGCACTGTATTTGCATTTGGTATAAACAGCAAACTCTCATCACCTTTTGCAAAATGATAGATTTTGAATTATCAGGAAAGTAATCTGGGAAAAAAAAGTGTTTGTGATTAGGTAGGCTTAAGCAATAAGAAAAGGCAGAAATAAACCTCACCATCAGGATAAAAGAAGGAAGTCCTGAACAAACAGGTAGCCTAACGAGAAGTGTAACCGTGGAGAAAATCCTACTCAGCTCATTCACAAAACGAACTGCTGGAGGACTGAGTCCAAGGGTGAGTTAGTCCATTTTCTACCTCAAACTCAGCATCAGCCAAAGTACTAGAAATAGGTCATAATATGGCCACTCCCCACAAGCAAGGAATTGTGTTTAGTTGGCTGGACCACGCAACAAAGAGGCAGAGCAGCAACAAACCCCAGAAAGTCCTTTCGTGCAAGAGTTTGCAGTATATTCTACAACTTTCCATCAAGAATTTGCATAACCATGAGCGTCAAAATGTTCATGTCCCAAATCCTCAGGAATTGTGTGAAAGAAGTCAGTCCAGGTATTTGGATACGTATTGTTCAGGGCTTGGAACAACACACAGAGACTCTCGAAATGTGACTCAGAGGTGCAGAACCCCACTGCTCGTTTGGTCTATGGAGTAAGGAAGGTAATCAGAGTTATGCTTCGGCAGAACAATCTGCGAACACGGGGACGCGGAAAGGACTTAAAATACTAAAGTCACCTCGGAGGTGCACAGGAAGGGGCTGAAATAAGTACACGGGCCCGGGGTGCACACGTGGGCGGCCAGGCAGCGGGCAGGGCAGGGACTGGCACAGGCTCCTGACCAGGATGCCGCCGTCAAACCTTGGTTCCCATGTCTAGCAGTGCTGAACTCACCCCAATTGCTTGTTCATATCTACTATAGAGGGAAAATCAATCATGGAAAAGCAATGTTATTTGACAACTGTTTCATTAGAATTGTGAAAAAAAATTCAGTTACAGTTTTAAGCGTTAACGTACATTCTGTTCCATATCTGCTCGTGTTGGGAACAGAATCCCCCAGAGAAAATCAAACCGGTTTCCCAGAGGAAATGGGAAGGAAAGAAGGGCAGGAAACTAGGGGTGACCGCAAGTTAAGGCAGATGCCACCCAAGCTGACAATGAAGGTCACAGGACCCAGGAGAGCGCAGTGGTGCTCCTGAAAGGTACTAGCGCCCTGGAAATTTCCATAAGAAAAGGCTGGAAACCCTTTTAAACAAAGCAAGTGTGGAGAGTAATATCTAAGTGAAAAAAGCATGAAAAGTGCTACAAAATAAACCTCTGTTAAGTTATTTGACTCTTTCTAACAAAAAAAGGCAAGAATGAAATTAAAAGTCTCACTGAAGGGTATAAGCAAGAACTTCTTATGCAATCAGATCATATCTTTTTTTTTAAAGGATGTAATAAAAAAGAACCCTATTTTTAAAAATGTACTTCCCAATTCCCTGGCTTCGTGATAAAAACACTGGCTGGCTGTGTGCCCCTGGCCCTGGAAGTACCCAGGACACTACAGTCAGGACCCCGGCAACTGTGACTGGGGACAGAATCCTATGCTTTACTCGTCAACAAGCCGAACTACTTCAAATTTACTGAGAATCTTACATTTAATTAAGTCAATCATTAAAAAGAGTTCAAGTAAGCAAAACTTAGGATCTTTTAAAATTAATACCAACCACTGGAAAAATAGAGTATAATTTAGTACGTAATATTTTCTTTTTTAAAACGTATTTATTTTGTTATTTGAGAGAGCGCGTGCACACGTGTGCACGTGGGAGAAGGCAGAGAGAGGGAGAGAGCGAGCCCCAGGCAGACTCCACACGGTCGGCACCAAGGGGTCCAAGCTGTCAACAGCCAAGGGTCCCAACACTGAGGAAGACGCCAGCTTCCCGGCCTCAGCAAACCCCAAGCAGGATGAAAACACGTATGTGTGTGCAAGCACACATGTGCACACATATGTACGCATGTGCACATAGGTGACACACGCATGTCACACACACGTCACATTATAACCAAAGTACAGAAAGCCAAAGACAAAAAGAAAATCATAAAAGCTGCCGGGGGTGGTGGGGAGAGACACTGCCTTCAAAAGGACAGCAGCTTGTCCACAAGAGTCAAATGCAACACGGGAAAAGCAAGTTCTGGCTGTTCAGGGCATGAAGGAGGTCTGGGTGAAAATGCGTGTCGGAGTCACATTAATGAAAACCTTTTAAGGAACATATTGAGTAGTTGGTATGTATTAGAAAATTTAGGACATGTTATTTAAATTTTAAAACTTTCTGAAACAAATATTATGATCATGTCCTAAGCTCGTTGGCAAAGGTCTCACCACTGGTAGGTGACAGCAATGACACCAGCCCAGAAAGTCTGGGACAAGGGCACTGCTTGCAAACAGTTTACATGGCTTCAGTCGAAGAGAGTGAAACAAGAACATTCGTGAAATGAATGTGAGGCTTATAACGGGAAAAAACAAAAGGATATGCAAAGATTAGGGAACCTCAGCACTGCGGGGACAGAGAAGAAAGTGGTGTAACAAAGTCAGAGGGACCAGGAAGAAGGACAATTGTGACCTGCTCGTGCCTGGTGCAGTGGGCGAGAGAGACAGAAATATGCCATTTGACCAAACAGCGCTGATGACTTTCTTTCTCGATCTGCTAACACTTTGTACACCAAGAGCAGGATACAATTATATAATGCGACTAAGCTTCAAAGCACATGTGGGTTTCAACGCATAATCCTAAGGGATGGAAGAAGACAACTCAGTGTATAAAGTGTAAGATTACTAATAGAAAAAATAAATATTTTCTAATAAACAAAATGTAAGAGAGAATAGCTACGACAATTTAGTCAACATCTTAAAAGATTTAAAAAAATACAAAACTATATCCAATAAGCTAAAAAAACCTCTCAAAGTCACAAATGAATAACTATAAAAGTTTATGACATGGAACATACCAACCACAAAATTAGCATCCTTTAAAAATATAGAAATAGAGACTAAATCGTGGACTAAATCCTTCATTATTTTAACCTACCTCAGAACCAGACACATGTAAGAACACGTGGGCAGGAACAGACCGGAAACGGCTCTGTCACCGGGCAGATCGCAGAAGAAGGAAGTCACCTGGAAATCATGCAACGCCGCCCGTCCGGGCCCCTTAATGAGTGCCCACAAGGCACAGGAGAGCCACAGAGAAGGGGGGTCGGGACTCGCTCTCACGCTCATAGTTCACACACGCAAAGGCACCTGGGCTGGGCCTGACCGACCGGCTCCGTCAGCGTGGCCCGTGGGGTCTGGACGATCCAGAGGTCAGACTCGGGGAGCAAACCCCTGAGTTCTTCTGTCAGCACCGTCACCGGTAGAGCCCCGATGACCAAACCCCACCGGTCAGGGGCGCACGTAGGGCTGATACTACGGAACATCAGGCCTCAGGAAGCAAGGCAATCTCTCAAAACCCATCCACTTCAACAAACTGTGATTCAGACTCAGGAAGAATGTGAGCATCTAATCCTGTCCTGATGTTACACATACTACTGTGCCCAAGTATTAAGTCCCCCCGGGAAGACTTCTGTTACTCTGAGTTAGGGTGTCCGCAGTCCGGGGGCAGCTGGGAGGCTCAGTCGGTTAAGCGTCCAACTTCAGCTCAGGTCATGACCTCACTATTCATAGGTCTGAGCCCCGCATCGGGCTCTGTGCTGACAGCTCAGAGCCTGGAGACTGCTTCGGATTCTGTGTCTCCCTCTATATCTCTGTCCCCCCGCCCCCTACTTGTTTGTGTGCTCTTTCTCAAAAATAAAAAACCATTAGAAAAAAAAAAGATGTCCACAGTCCACTCTGGACCTTCACTGCGGCCTCCCTTTCATCCAACCTCTAACTGGACAGCCGAAGACTTGGCCCCCGCCCTCTGTCTCCACATTCGTAGGTGACCATACCCACTTTCCACAGCAGGTAGAGACAGCAGGTACAGGCCTCTGCCTTTGTTTCTGGAATTCCCAGTGGACATCTGCACTTGCAGGTCTGATAGTCTTCAGAACCCTCCTCTTAGTTCCCAAAGACAACTCACAACATGTCCTTCTCGTGGACTTCTCCATCGGAATTCAGGGCCGCACGGCTGACCCGGCCCGTTCCATTCCCGAGTCCTCTCTCCCCCTCCCATCTTGCAGTCAGTCCTCCAGCAAACGCCGCTGGCTCTGCCCCCACGGTTAACCGCAAGCCTCAGGACGGCTAGCACTGTGGTCTAAACCCCCATCATCTCCCACTGGGACGAGGGCTTTTCGGTGCCCTCCCTTCTGCAGTTGATTCTCTCTGCCATGACCTTCCGACTGACCACTGGCCCCCACGCACTGTGGGGCACGCGAAGACATTCAAGAGAGAATATTTAGGCCCAGATGGTCCTGACCCCTAGCTCCTTTCTTCTTTCCTTTCACCGAAAGCCTACAAAGGCTCTTAGGTAGCACCTAAAGCCACTTCGCCTTAACCTCACCCTATGCCACCTGCCTCTGGCTCGCTCACCAGAACAAAGGCCTCCTCCTTGTCCATCCTGCACTGGGCTCCAGAGCACTAAAGAGCACTGAGGCACCAAAGAAACTACTGTTCGCGGAACAGCCTTTCTAAAACCGAGGTGCCGGAAGCCTGGGCCTGGGACACGGCGTCCGGTCTCTCCTGCTCTGTACACGTTTCTATAAAAAGAGAAGCAAGACATTAGACACGGGGCAGTCGGCCTAAATTCAGATGTCCTAACGTCAGGGACAACGCAGATGGGATGGTGAGCGTGATGACAGTTTTTGCTTAGAGAGCCTACATCGTCAGTCCTGAAGGGTCATCGGCGAAGGACACCAGGCTGACTGGGAGCAGGGCAGAAGGAGAAGAGGGCAGAAGGGCTGCAGAGGGCGGGGCCGACCTCCCCAGACAAGAAGCTGGCAGCGAAACCCACACCCTCTCTGAGTACGGGGCTACCTCAGTGTTTGCTGCAAGACAGAAAGACAGGAAGGAAGGAAGGAAGGCAGGCAGGCAGGAAGGAGCAAGGACCAACACTGGGAAGTAATTCACTAGAAACACATCCTGTCTACAAAGTCAAGGTGACGCGTCAGGAAAAAGAACACGTCCACGCACAGGTGCCTCAGTCTATCTCTGTTACGTACTTTTTATGATTTCACAGAGGAAGAGGTGAAAGATTCCACATTAATTTCCAGGAGAACAAGTTTACATAAGTAAAAGAACCATTTCTCGGAAAAAATCTAACATATATATTTTCTTAAATATTTATTCAAACTTGAAGGAACAACATTAGTTCGTTACTCATTTGTACCATGTACTTGTTAAAATTACATTAACTCTTAAAACAATGTAACTAATCCTAGATGATACAACGTAACCCTCCGTGACACAGGCTTCCTCTCTGAGCCCCACAGCCACGGTACCTCGGTATCATCCGTTCACCCCCCCTCCCCGTCCACCAGACTGCACCCACCCTACGCGGAGTTCTCATCGACGGGCATATGAACTGAAATCTGGAAACCTCTTCCATCTCAGTGACAGGCATCCGCATGGCATTACATTTCCATGTGTAGTAACTTCCAGTCTTTGTATTAACCGTGCTGTTTAAATCAACTGTGCATCAAGACTACTTCTAATAACAGTTCTTTCCAGCCAATGTAAATACCTAGAGTATTTAAGACAAATATGCCATAAATTTAAAAACCCTACTTCAAAGCTGTATATGCAGGTATGTATGTGCACACACACACATGCACGGAAATGACAGGATGATGATTAAGTATCTTCACATGATAAAAACCATAAAATAAAATCTGTGGAGGAAAGAGGAGAAGATATGAGTTCAAGAAGAAAGGCAAATATAAACTTTCTGACAGAGGAGGGCTCAGTCACGTAGTTTTTAAGTGGATGATGATATGAAATCACCATGGTATTAACATTCTACCGGATACATATTCAAAAGTGGGATATGACATACTTTTACGATGTCAACCTTTACTAGTCACTAGAGATTACATCCTACTTCAGTACTGGTTATACTGAAGATGAAAATGCTGAGGTCCAATTGTAAAATGGGAAGGGTGATAGAATATTCTAGAACATTATGCCAGGAATAAGCCCAACCAGTGTGCTTCATCCACATGCTGCTCGTGCAAGAAATGCAAACTCCCTGACCACGACCTCCGAGCGCTGTGAGGCGGGGCTGTGCTCAGGCCTGAACAGACCCCTCGCGCCCTGTGCACCTGTCAGCCACAGCGGCCCTGCCCCGTAAACCCAAGGCCCCGTTTCTTCCCACTACCAGCGCTGCTCTCTCTGTTCCTTCCACCTGCTAGGCTCTTGGACATTCCCTTCTCATCATTAAAGATTCTATTTGAAATGTGTCAGGAAAGTCTTTCCAGAATGTTCTGGACCTGCCTTCTGTGAAAGACCTACCCGACAGTACTCAGGGCTGCCCCCCATCACCTCCTTGCGGGTCCCCGTCCCACCGTCACTCCCTCCAGAACACCCACCGCATTCCTAAAATCAGCCATTTGTGCCCCGACTCCTTGTCTGCCTCGCCCACAAGGTCGCTCCACGAATGCAGCGCCACCTTGCTCCCCACTCCACCCCCAGCCTGGACGAGGCTGCCTCCGTCAGTTTCACAAACGCCACTCTGGACAGAGGGGACTCCCAGGGGCAGAACGCCCCCGCCCCCTCCGGCACAGAAGGCCACAGGGGCTCAAGGAGGGAGGAAGGAGCTGCCCCCCCCTTCCCCCGGTGTGAGCGCAGCGCCCTGAGCATCAGAGGTCAGATAACTCGGCCAACACGCATCAGGGAATCAATCCATGGTGGCGGGACTCAAATCCAGGTGCTAGAGAAGCAGCCGCCTCCGCCAGCATCTTCCTCACCACCACGTGCTGTTTTATTTCCCTCCTTATCACCTCATTTGATCCTGACCACAGTCTCGGTCCTACCAGATAGGGTTCGGGTTTTCAGACCCTGAGCCCAGACTCGAGCGCCCTGGCGGTCTGGCCGGGGGCGCCAAGCTGCTCCGCCAAGCCGCGACCCGGCCCCGCCTCCTGCGGGATCCCGCGCGCGCAGGCCTGGACAGGGACTGAACGGAAGGCAGGCGGGCAAGGTCACACAGCTGGATACAGAAGAGGCCGAATTAAAACTAGGCCAACGGCTTATTCGTCAAATGAACTTGCCAACCTACGATATGGGGCCACTGTCAAACGCTCAGAAAGTTTACAACTGCTACAGGGTTGCTGAGTTACAAGCAAGACTTCACGCAGGACATCAGCCACGCGAACGAGACGGCAGGGGGGCGAGGCGTGAGCCGAGGGCCGCCGTGGAGCGTGCTCCCTCGCGGCTCCAGGACATGAGGGAGACCGAACCGCAGGCATGTTGGGCTCTGATCTCCACAAAGCAGAATCTTACTTACGAATATTTAGTATTATTTAATAACATTTTCCTACATAGGAACAGACAGGGCATTACAAATCAGGATGAAAACTGTTCATGATTCCAAGAGCTCCGCATCTCTAGTGGAAAAAAAAAATATATATATATATACACACATATATATCTCGTATATTAGAAATAGCAAAGTCTTTTTTAATATATGTATCCACATGCTCTTCTGCCAAATGTGAAACATTTTCTCACCAAAAACGCATAGCACTTCTACGTAGTTGCACAATGCTCACGAGGCCTTAAAAAGAAAACACGAAAAACAATAATGAGGTGCAGCCCAAACAGCAGACAGGATTCACGTGTGACTCCACTCTGTCACGGGGCATCCATTTCCCACTTAACACTGTTCAAACCCGAACAGGGAAACTTTGGTTGAGTACCAGAAGTCAGGTCTCTGCTCCAAAGTGTCGTAAGTTTTAATGATATGAATTCTTCTATTTTCCTTCCCTCATGATATCAATAAAAAGTTATGAGGAAAACAAAAGATAATTACGGTATCAAAACCTCCGACAATGCTAGATTTCACAGCATGCTCATGGTGCAGCATGCCACTGAAACAATTTGCACTGAACATGTTAAGTAGGTATTTATCTCTATCACTACAACTATAAATAGGACAGTATGAATCAGACCATTGTGACAGTTCAAGTGGAGAATTTAGGAGCAGAAAGCAGGGAGATTTTCAGCAATATATGACAAATTCAATTATTTAGTTAGGCTTAAATCTGGTTAAAAAATGTAATTAAGTTTTAAAAAATGCAATCAGTGCAGATTTCCACATAGCACAGGAAGACGAAAGACGAGAAGATTTTCCTCAAGGAGACTGATCAAAGCCCAAATAAAAAGAAAAAAAAGAAACACACACACCTCCATCATGGCGGGGACTATGTCCTAAAAGATTCTTTCATCAGACAAAAATGCACCTTCTATAACATAACATAACTTTAACATGGGGGAGAACGAGGTCTTTTTTTAAAGTAAACTGTTGTTGTAAGGTAACTTTTAATTTGCGCACATAATGTAAATTGCTACGGTGAGCGCACGCTGGGTCCCAGGAACAACGGTAGCCAGCTTCAGATGTGACCCGGCAGCCCAGGTGTTCAGGAAAAGTGCTGTTAGCAGTGAGGATTGATGGTCTAATCAAACTGTCACAGCCAGATCCTCGGCAGGGTGGCTAGAGGATAATATTCAGAAAGCGAGCACATGCTTAGTGTTACTTTAAATTGATGCTGACATTTTCAATTGTGAAAAGAAATTTTTTCCTAAGTAATATAGGAAACAACTCAGCTAACCTTCCGGAGGGTATCAGATAATCATGGTAGGTTGTTGTGTAAAAGCTAACTTCTCAGAAATGTGAGCACATATGAAATACAAATAATCAGACGCTGCCGAGATTTACTATAGTAATCAACACTTTAATTACTTTCTGTTTTCTTAGATGTACAGTACTATTGCAATGAATATTCTCTCCACGTACAAACAAAGCAATATTTTTAGCCTGGTATTTGCATTTGGTGGCGAAAAATTCCCACAAGGGTACCAATAACCACGAGTCACGTGCTGATTAATCTAAGACTTCCAAAGTCACGTGTTAATTAAAGTAATTAATATGATCTTTCCTGGCAATGCCAGACATTCGTCACATGGCATGCACAGAAAAACTGATTGGATAGTCAGATTGCAAAAATATGCCCAACTGCACAATATTAAGAGTTTTGTTGTTTTTTTTAAATCACTGATGATGGCAATTCGATAAAATCTGAGTGCCTGATTATTAAAACAACAGTTCCTCCCAGAAAACCACTAGACCAGGCTACAAATGTGTGATGATTTACAAATAACACAAGTGTGCAAGGAAGGGTCCCCACATAAGAGAAGGCAGAAAGGCAGTGCACGGCGTGTGACGGCGGCCACACGCGGCCCGGGCGGAGGACTGCGCTCCCGCAGGCCAGGCTGCTCGGCGGCCCCGGGGACAGCGAGCTGGGACCTGCGGCCTCACCTCCGCAGCCGGGGACAAGCAAGGGGGCTAAATTGCTTCATGTTTTCAAGACGTGTTATAAAGCATTCTCGTGAAAATTTTTCGCCCCGTCATTCCTGACCTTTTTGAAACGGTGCCCCAGTAAGTATTAATATTGATAAAAACCACATTATCTCCATCATTCAGCACCGACACACAGGCGCGAGGTAACACAACGCAGCATCCCGGGGGCCTGTAACACGAACATGACCAAGGCAGAAATCCTGAATCTCTTTTTCATATGCAATCAGCACAAGCTTATACATTTTCTGGTAAGGCTGATCCATTTCTTAAACGCTGCCCTTTAAAAATTTCTGATAAAATCTAATAAGATGTAAAAGAAACCACATAAAACATGTCAGAAAATCAATTTAAAAACTGTTAATATGTATGAAGGAAACGTTTTTCTCCCCCAAAGTAAACCCTATGCACCCTTCCTTAACAAAACAAATTTTGCTGTGTTCAGGTCCATAAAAAGACAAGTCCCAACGGCCATCTGCTAGATGTCTACGCCACATCTTCTTTTTCAAGGAGTCGAGGGTTCAAGGACCCTCTTTTTATTTTAAAAAGCCAAATACCAGCCCCACAAGAGCCAGGAAGCCCGTGGGCGTCTGCGCACATGACTTGGATCGAGATCGGGGTGAAGCGTTTGAGTTTGGGGCTTGGGGGGCTGTGCTAGTGCTACTCGCAGGACTTCTGCAGGCGGCAAAGCTGGGGCTCGCTCTCCTGAAGCGATCTCCCACTAAAAGCAAGAAAGTCTCAATTTTATTTTTAAAAATGTATTCTCACCTCCATTTCTTACTTTTGACTACTGATTACATATAGCATAATACCATGTCCTACCTCACAGTTCCTACACATTGCAAAGTAAAAACTTGTACCATCGGTCGGCTGACAGCTAGTCCTATGTTAGAACGCAGACGGCCATATTCACCACTAACCGTGATATGATAATTTATTACACACTTAATTATTAAAGCTCTCCTAGAACATCAAGAGTCCGATAACATGTGTTCACCTCAAAACCAGTGGACATAAAAAGATGGAAGTCTTAGGTTAATATATTGAGTATTGTTCTTTTCTTCCACTGGGTGATGACTATTGGATATTTCAAACACCCAGAATATTTTTCAGTGGCTTCTGTCAGAGTCCCGGGAATGAAAAGTAAGAGAGGATGTGTGACAGAATAACTTTAGAACTGGCCTGATGCAAAGCGAATTAGAAACCTCTTTGAACTCACATTTTTGTGTTTGACTACAGAAAACACGGGTTTATTTTAATATAAAAATAAGAATCTTCTCAGTCCTTCCGACACACACAGGAAAGGAATGACCATGCCTGCTGGGGGGCAGGGGGGCGCGTGGAGGGGAGGATGGCTCAAATGGAACAAAGGAGGAGTGCGTTCCGCGTTCCTCGTTCCCGTTCCAAAGTTTATACAAGCAAATCAATCCGATAATTTGGAAAATACTTACATATAGCACTGTTTTCACAGTAAAAATTTAGAAATATTATGAATGTTCATTAAATAGCAATAATGTGACACAAACAACAGAATAAAAGCCATTAACTTACAATGTAAATCTGTATCTATAAAAATAAAATGCAGTGAGGTCTGTGACATATGGAGGGAACAAAGCATGTTGCAAACACGGTCCGGTCAGTGTGACTCACACAGAATTCCACACACACATTTATATACACATGAGAAGAGGTTACCACTGAGAGACATTAGCAACTGTCTTTGATGAGATTTATGATTCTGGTTTTTGTACAGATCTATGCTGACTGCATTTTTAACAATCATTTTTCTCAAACCTTCCTTCCAAAATAAAACGCTTTATTTTGTGAAGAGATTATGAAACGAAATGAGACAGAAAACGGAAGTGGCTGTAGTTTTAAAGCAGAACGGTCATGTGTGACTGCACTACTTTGAAGGGACTGTGTGTGCTGAAGACTTTGGGAATGCTTATTGTTCCTGCAGAGAATCCGCGCGCTCACTCTGTCATTCCTGCCACGAGTGGCACGGATGGAAGAGGTCGCTAGAAGCTGCCGGTGTCCCACCGCCGCCACAGGACGTGTTCTCACGTGAGGCTCACGAACGACCCTGGGCTCCCCCCACTCCACGGCTCCCGCCGCCACCACATGCAGACTAAGACACCTACATGTGCATCTGCTGTCTGTTATGACATTTTGGTCAAAATACTAAATTGCATCTTAATTACAGCTTCAAAAGGTGTGTACTTACAGGTATAATATATTCAGCTGCCTTTCACTTTCAGGACATAATTGAATAGACTTACAAAATGCAAGTTAACAATTTAAAGCTCTGAAAAATGATGTGAACCAATATTCTATTTTATGCCAAGTTTCACTGACACCATTAAATTATCATGGTCATGCTTGAGATTTGTGATGCTCTAAATATATTCCAGTGCAATTAGTAAATCTGGATTTCTTCATAAGGACATTGATGACGAAATGGGAAGATATAGGCACTTTCATAAAACTAATCTCATAAATACTGATCCAAGAATATTATGATGAAGCAAAGAGTTTTCAGCTACCTGATCACTTATTATGCTCATGATAAAAACCATTAAAAAACAGTTGATAATTGATGATTAAGACAAAATTCATGTAACACTATCATTATTATCCCAAACTGGAATTATTATATCATCAAAAATATGGACTACTTATTTTCTAAGTTATTTCAATAAAAGAACAAAGGAAAATTGGACTAGACAAAATGTCTAAGTATCTATAGACATTTTACATTTTTAGGAAAACTCTGAAAGATCAACAGAATTGCAAACACACACACACACACACACACATTTTGGAAGGATGAATTTGAAAATTAACAAGCTATGTTTGAGTTACAAATGATGGTCCTAGTAATTATTTTGTTCCTGATATAATAAACTGAAATACTACCTAAAAGTTTTCTGATTAGTAATGAAGTCATTGACAAATGAAACCAAGATGTTTAGCAATCAACACAAAACTACCGTCCTGAGGGCCGTGTGCTGGGATGTCAGTCTTCCCTTCTGCACAGACAACAGATCAAGTCTCCAGCAAAGACTGCAGGAGGTAAAACGCTGGGAGCTGAATGCTTGCGAACAGGAAACGGCAAGGGCTGGGTAGGCCTCTCCCTGTCACAAGAGCAGCAATCTCTATTCCTAACACTTTCTGAACTGCTCATCTTCCCCCCAAAAATAAATAATTAAGCAAGCCTTAAGATGGTAAGGAAAACATAAATTGTAGGAAGCAAGAGGTTAGGAGTTCAGTTACATTAAATAAAAGTCCCAGAAGGTGAGCAGAAAAGATAAGCGAACTCAACAATTGGAAACGTTAGGGGTGAGGGAGTTAGGAGACTAAACTTTTGCTTATTGGGAAAACCTACAAGTAAACAGGAGAAGAATGAAAACGGCAGCTGACCCGAAAGAGGACAGAACAGTCCCGGGGG
>NC_043713.1:3829663-3840362 GCF_006229205.1 Suricata suricatta
TTTCATTTCTGATAACAGCCTTCTATCGGGTATGAGGGGAGAGGTCATCGTGGTTTACGTCTGCATTTTCCCGATGGTGAGTCACGATGAACATCTTCTCATGTGTCTGTCGGCCATCTGTACGTCTTCTTTGGAAAAATGAAAACAATGGAAGTCTTCTGTCCACATTTTAGTCGGGTTGTTTAGTTGTTGTCATAGAAGTGTTTTTTATATATTTTGGACAGTCATCCCTTATTGGACATAGAATTTGCAAGTAATTTCTCCTGTTCAGTAAGCTGTCTTTTCATTTTGTTGATGGTTTCTTGGACTATGCAGATGCCTTCTAGTTTGATGTAGTCCCATTTTGTTTCCCTTGCCTTTGGAATCACATTAAAAAAAACACACACATTGCTAAGACCAACATCAAGAGGCTTACTACCTTACATCTTCTTGTAGGAGCTTTGTGACTTTAGGTCTTAAAATCTACTATATAGTCCAGTTACTCCACTTATAGGTGGTTTATCCAAAGGACATAAAAACAATAATTCAGAGAGATATATGCACCTCTATGTTGATAGCGGCATTATTTGCAATATCCCAATTATAAAAACAACCTAAGTGTTCACTGAATGGATGAATGGACAAAGATGTGATACCAGGAAACACACACACACACACACACACACACACACACACACACACACTCATACAGGAATACTACTCAGCCATAAGGAAGAAGCCCTGACAACTGTGACAACAGGGTAGACGTTTAGGGCATTACACTATGTGAAACAAGTAAAATGCGAACAGATAAATATTGTATGATTTCACTCGTCTGTGTAATCTAAAAAATAAGACAAAAACAAACTCATAGACACAGAGAAGAGACTAGTGTCACTAGAGTGAAGGGGCGTGGGGGGTGAAATGGGTGATGGGGGTCTCTGGACACAGGTGACAAACGGCATCTAGACTGACGGTGGTGGTCACTCTACGGCGTACATAGATGTCAAGTCATAAAGTTGTACGTCTCAAACATACATAATGCATACCAATTAGACCTCAAAAAAAAACAAGGGAAAATCTGTGGCAAAACTAGCTACTGATTTTATGTAGAAAGATATTCTTGCTACAGAAAGAACTAACATACCGAGTACCGTAATATTTTAACTATGATAAAATTCATAATAATGAAGTAATTCTAAGCAGGCACTGTTTTTAGAGCTCAGATATCAACAGACGGGCAGTTTCTTCCATAAAAAGGTTTCTGACATATTAATATGAAATAATTAAATGCAATGTTACCTTGAAAATCAGTATAGAATAACAAGGAACCGTCCACGACGGTGTGACTGATCACGCAAAAGAAGGCTGCACTCGTTGGCCTCAAACATGTGTCACACGACACGTCCCCCTTGCCGTCAGCCCCACAGTCTAACGTGCACCCATACACCTCTCCTCCTGCTAAGTGAAGAGTGCTCCATCTTTGCTCAGTTGACAGACCTTTTCATTGTGCAATATTCTCAAGAAAAATCTTGTTTTATATTGCAAGAAATGCTAACATTAATGATGCCTTCATTGAAAGAAACAAAGTAAGCCTATAATTTCCGTAAATAGCGTCACTGTAAAAGTTTTACAGCAATAAGCCTCATACTAAAAAACAAACATGTCTTGCTCATTTAAACAAATACACTGGGACATTTCCATTTCTTATATATTCTATTTTATGAATAAGCAACTTAAAAGGGGGGAAATTACATTCCACAAATACACTAGGGTGCACATAACTTACCAGCAGTTACTAAGAGTAAAAGTGCGGAGCAGCTATGAAGCATTATGTGCAACAAGATCAAGGTCAGCCATGGAGAGCAGAGCAGAGCAGCCCCGGAGCCCCGGAGCCCCGGTTCTTCACCAAAGGACGCGATGAAACTTACGAAATCTGTGGGTACAGACCACTTTTGAATTTGCCAACATTCTGAACAACTAGATGATCTTTAAGCAAGGGTTCCTGAAACTGTTTTCACATCTGTGAAATGTAAAAGTTCCCTTTAATCCACAAATTGGGGCGCTGGGGTGGCTCAGGTGATTGATCATCTGACTTCAGCTCAGGTCAGGATCTCATGGTTCATGGGTTCTAGCCCCACATCAGCCTCTGCGCTGAGAGCTTGGGGCCTGGGGCCATCTTTGGATTCTGTGTCTCTCTCTCTCTCTCTCTACCCATGTCCCCCACTTGTGCTTGCTTGTGTGCTCTCTCTCTGCCTCTCAAAAATAAAAATGTTTAAAATTATTGAAATCCAGACAAACATATATGTGAACCTAAGAGAAAGCAAACAAGCAATTGAACTCATAGATACAGACAATAGATTGGTGGTTGCCAGACATGGGGAGATAAAATGGACAAAATGGGTGAAGGTCAGAAGGTCAAATTTCCAATTTTTAAAATAAAGAAGCTCTGGGGGTGTAATGTGGAGTATGTTGACAGTAGTTAATAATACTATATTGTATGTATAAAAGTTGCTAGGAGAGTAAATTTTATAGGTTCTCATCACAGGAAAATAATTTTGAAACGTGTGGTGACAGGTATTAACTGGACTTATTGTGGTAATCATTTTACAACATATACATATATTGAATCATTATTTGTATACCTGAAACTAATAAATGTTATATGTCCTTTATAACTCAATAAAAATAGAAGTACCATCATTATTTTAGAAAATACCTTTAAAAAATTATTGAAATCCAAAAATCTGTGCTCTCCTGCAATAAGCTCTCTGGTGTCAGGGTCAATTAAATGTAGCAACCCACTGACACTTGTAAGGCATTAGAAGTGAGGCCGTTAGAGAGCCCTACAGAATATACCTTCCTTCATAAAGGCTGGTAAATTATTTTTAAAAAAATTAAGTGACCCTTTTAGAATCTTAGTGATTCAATAAATACAGTCTAAAATCATTAATAAAGCTATGAATCCTTTCAATAAGGAAAAGAAATTAACCCCACACTCCAGTCCAGAACATCTTTGCTGTAGTAGCATCACCCTGAGTCTCCACAACCAAAACAATGAGGAAGGACCGCGTCCCCCAGGAGACAGCGTGTGAACACAGGGCACCGGCCACCAAGCAGCTGGTGGAAGCAAACTGTCCCAGCAGAGCAAAGCACTCTGGCCATGCGGGTGGGGCCTCAGCAGCATGGACGGCAGGACGGGCTGATGGAACTGGAGTTACACCACGAGAAAAACAACAGTAAAGCAGAGCCCTGCAGGTGAAACTGGGGCGATGGAGGAGGGAGCGGTGTCTGATGAAATTCGAAATTTCCGTCGCTGGGTGCAAACCCTTCCGTCTCCCGGGACAGAGCTCACCCAGCCGTGGTTCCCAGACATGGCTGCAGGCCAGTCAGGCCTCCTAACAAGCGAGGTCCGGCACGGCTGCCGGGACCCGGCGTCTGAGGGGGCCATGCGTGGGCTTCAGGACCCTCCTCGAAGAGCTGGGCGCTCTGAGGAAGCCGCTTCTCGAGGACACGAATGACAGAGGGTCCCTCCACTGTCGGCCTCACGCCATGCAAGGGAAAACACTAAGATTTCCAAAAGGAAGTTCATAATAAAAGTGAGCTAAACAGCCACATAAATTAACAGCCCACCCTGATATCCCAGGCAAATTTTTAAAGAGTGAGGATTTTCTAACACACACCGTTTTGGTTGAACGGCCGACGGTTTGCACTGCAGCACTGCCCGTCAGAGAGCCGTCACTCCAGCGCTCCCCAAAGCTGCCTCCTTCGCGACTGGCCGGACGACTAAAAACTTTCACACCCCTCTTCTTCGCTGCACACCAAGCACATGGGGTGCGTCATCTGAATGTGGGAGGTGACCGTCGCACCGAAAAGACTTTGGGGCACAGAACTGGGCCAGAAGCAATCTTTGATTATTGGAGGCCCATTAGTGGCCCCACCTCATCTGATTTACACATTCGACAACATGACGAACATCTGTGGATTCACCACCATACCGGGGAACTAGAACGCTGCATTCCAGATTTTAATGTATCCCGACCTCGGATTTCCAGCTGTGAATGATTACCTCCTCAGATTTTTTTGTCATTCTCTCCTTATTTCCATCACCAGCTCCAGCAGTTGAACCACCTGATTACACTGCTTTGGTTTTAACCACTTCCTGAGCGGCACCGGAGGCCGAGGGCAGGAAGAACACGGCAGACCAAGCAGGGCCGAGGCGGGCAGGCTGCGCTCCGGCAGCGGAGCGAGGGGCTCTGACCCAGGGAGCATGTCCGAGTCCACCCAGAAGGTCTGGAGGAATTTAAATTATGTCTGGCCACAGGCACATCACCTGTACCACGAGTGGGAGATCTGGAAGTCAATGACTACGGCACAAGGGCTCCGTGCACAAGATGTGCGCTGTGCGGAGGAGCCCGCAGCTTCCCTGAGATGCGGAGAAGGCGCCCGTCCCTGGCGTGCTCTTCGGGACCCTCCGCCAGGTTCAGGTGGAGCAGCTCCACTCTTTGTTGGGTGTGACACAGCTGTATTCTATGTACATTACGTTTGCTGTGTAAACAAAAAACAGAACTCAAAAGTTCACGGAAGCTTTGAAATAGGTTCATATACTGTCATCATTACAAGAAAGAGTAACAAGCATTGGGCTAATTCCTTTGTTAACACTGTTCCGCGCCCTCAAACATCCGGCAATCATTACACAATGTATTTTTTAAAAAACCAAACCATAAACGTGAAAAACCAGATACTGAGCAGTAAGCCTGCCACTTCCTATTTGCCAATATATATCATACGGTATCACGCAATTTATAAACATGAAATGAGACAAAGACATTTTGCGCGCTACAGTGCTGTGAGAATGAAGAAGAGGGTTATCAGTTGCAATTAACTTGCAAACAACGTTGAGTTTATTTTAAATACAAACTTCCATATGTATGTTCTGCTGAATCTGCTATTTCCCATAATCGTGGGCTCAACCAGATCAGCACGGGTAAGGGGGGCACAGATATTATTTAAACAATGGCAACTGAAAGCCAGTTTTCATCTAAAAACAAGCACTTTTTAAATTATAAAACGCTATGCATACATAGACTGTGATCTTTTATACTAGTAGAACTATAAATTTGCGCTCACTTCGCCACAACCCTGACAACTGAGAACAGGTGTCATCCTCAGCATCACAGATGAGAAGGTGAGAAAGTCACACTGACTCAGATGAATGCACTTGAGCTTGGTTCCACTAAAAGGCAGGACCATCTACAGTAACAGAAACTCTGTTCATCTGCGATACCTTCTTCATAGTGTGATTATAAATCATGGATTAGACCAGAAAAGAACCATCTTGCAAAAAGAAAGATTTCAGTGAAGATTTTAGTGTCTTAAATCCATCAACATTCACTGAGTATCAATCGCCCCTGAAAAGAGGACAGAGAAAGCCAGCCACCAGCCAGGCCCTCAAGGAGTCGTCTACTGTGGAACGAGGGCCCACACTGTCTATTTTAAAAGGAAAACACAGTAGAATGTGTTAAGTAGCACACTGGCCTCGGTGGGAAGAAGTGACTATGGGAATGAAAACGCACGGGAGCGCGCGCGGCAAGACAAAGTCTGGACCCTGTGTGAGCAGACCGTGCGCGGCCAGAGGACGGCGAGGACAGCGGGCAGGGGCACCGCACACAGCGTGATGAGTTTTTCTTGTTGTCTCGACCCAACTCCTCTACCATGTCCATTACTACACCATGCTGGAAATCACCCATAAAACAAGAAAAACCTGGAATTACATTGAAACTCAACGGAAATGACTCTGTCTCTGAAAAGCAGTTCTCTACATCGGGATCATATGCTAGAAACAACTCAAAATAAAATTAGGTTGACTTACAGGAAAGTACTAATCTTTGATGGTTTTCAACCTATGTGATCATTTATATGATTCAATCAGAGGAGGCGCTAACATTTTAATAAGCATCAAAGGGACATCAGGATTCTTCTGAAAGGGGGAGAAGAACTGGCTGCCGGGAAGGGCGTGCGCTGGCGGAGCACCGGCATTGCCACAGGGCCGGCAGCTCGCACGGTGCATCGCGGCTGCGTGTTCCTCCCGGGAGCACTAAGCGCCAGAGAACCAGAAACCAGCGGAGACGCCCTTTGCTTTAAGCTCGCAACTGATTGTACAAGTGACCCCAGGACCAAGAAATATCTTAGAATCATCTTAGAGAACACCTTATGTAAACCCCTGATTTCCCCTAGCAGAGTCCATAGCATAATGAAATGTAAACACCTTGTTTCTCATCTGCTAAAATGGATGATCAAATTTGCTTTGATCCGACTTTATAAAAGTTACTTCAGAAAGGTTCTAAGTTTCCTGAAAACTCCTCAGGAAAAATTTTAATCTTGGACTTTTATAAGCAACTACCAAGACATCATGAATATAAAGAGCCTCTCACAAAAAGTCAGTACTGTATAATGAAACTGTGTAAAAGTTGGTAATTAAGCATAATTGAAGGCTGCAGTGAACATATAGGCCTTTGTTCTTTTTAATTCTGGCACTGACTGGGAATTAAAGATAAGAGCTTAAGGCATATTTTAGTCAGAGTCCAGATGTATAAGCCCCAGTGTTCTAAAAGTAATTTAAGTGAAATAAAAGAAGAGAATGGCCAAAAATATTCTGGATGCCTGCCAGGGAAAAACACCTATATTCTGAACATTTAACATATTTGATCAATCGTATTTGGAATCACTTATTCACTGACCTTAAAAAAAGTTATAACATCAGATATGCTTATATCCAAGATCTGAGTGAATTACTACAGCATAGCAAAAAAAAATCCCTTAAAAATTATTTTGTCACATTAAACAACAATGTATTATTACATGCAAAGTAATTCGAAAATTCATGCTATAAAAGGTATAGATAGTTCACTATCACCAGAGAATTCAATTGTCTTATTTCAATATAGGAATAAGAGAGGAGACAATAGAATAAAATACAGATTCTCAGTACTAAACCATACATCTCTGGTCTAATAACTCACTAAAACAGTACTACTAGCTGACATAATTATAATGTATACAGTATTATTATAGTCTTTTGGGTTTCCTTCTTGGGAGCTGGAAGCAGTGGGATAGAGGAATTTGTAACCATACACACGTCTATCCATTATTCACCAACGTTCCGCAGAAAGAGGATTTAAAACCAGACCAGTTAGATACGGGATGAACAAGAAAGGGACTGATAAAGGACCAGGGCCTCGGGCTGAGAGTGGAAGCCGGAGATGTCTGGACTGGCAAGCAGGAGAGAGGGGTGCAGTGTGAGTGTGCGTGTGCGGGGGAGGAGGCCAAGGACGGAGAAAGGAAGAAAACGGGCACCGAGTTGAGGAAAGGATGTGTCTAACAAGATAAAACGGGTGGCTCAGAGGCTGATTTGCAGGCTGTCTCTGCAGCAGGATCGGGAGAAGGACGCTGGGGCTGGAATGAGAGACGGGCCCGGGCAGCGAGCCAGGGAAGGAGACGGGCTCGCGGACGCACGTCGCTGTGACAGCGCCAACCCGCCTGCCGGCGGTCTCTCCCTGGTGTCTGAAGGCCACGCCGACAGATGAACAATGCCAAGGGTTCTAACTCTGCTGCCCTCCTCTTACTTACAGAGTGAAAGGTCACTGGCACCGGGTTCAAGGTTCTCTTCAGGCTGATTCCAAGCCCGCTTCGCAGGCTCATCCTAACTCCTCCCATAACCCATTCAAATGAAACCCTCCGACTGGTGACCATTTCCTCAACGATGCCGTCTGTGGACTCAGTGTTCCATCTCATACCACTCTCTCCCAACCCTATGCCCAACGTCACTCCAGGCTCGTGGAAGCAGGACATGTGAAGGTCACACACACCTCACAGAGGGCCTCTGGCTCTGCTCTGCTGGGAAGGCTCTCAGTCCGCATTACACTTAAAATGCAGGCCTGCAGAAAGGTCTTTCCTGACCATCCATCCTAAAACCACACCTCCCAGACACTCCCTGGATAGCACCCAACTGTCTGTCCATCAGTGTCTCACCCCTAACAGAACTCTCTCTTACCTTTATGTTTGTATTCTCTCTGTAAGCTGCCCCTCGGCCCACCAGCCCCAAATCTGAGAGGTGTAAGAACAGAAGCTGTATCATCTTCAAATGCCAAAACCATCTCAATTTTAAAACACAGTAGGAACTGGGGTAGTAAATGTTTACAGGAAGAACAGGCCAACAGGGGTGCCTGGGGGGGGCTCAGTCGGTTGAGCACCCAACTTTGGTTTCAGCTCATGTCATGATCTCACTATTTGTGAGATCAAGCTCCATGTCAGGTTCTGCCCGTAAACTGTGATGCCTGCTTGGGATTCTCTCTCTCTCCCCACCTCTCTGCCCCTCCCCCACTTATGCTATCTCTCTCTCTCAAAAGAAATAAGATTAATAAGAAAGAATAAGCCAATAAATAAAAGAGATGCCATTATCACCTTCCCTGTGATAACACTTACGCAAGATTTCTTCCTCCCCTAAAACCTTCTTCTGTATCATTGGGTAGCTCTTCTCTTTCTTTGTACATTATTATAAACAACTGAATAAAATCCAGTCTCTTCTAAAAACAGAATCATATAATATTCGTGACTTTTAAATGCCCAGGAATTAAATACAGAAATGAATGCTCAATAAAATGCTGGCTTAAAATTAAAGAATAAAGTTTAGAAAAAGTAGAAAACAATCTTACATTTCTGTAACAAATATATATACCACTAACACTTAGAATTCCCCTGCTACCAACATGAGACTTTCTCTTGAAGTGGTGAATATGGTATTTGAGCCATATGACCACCCTGCACTAGGAGGACGCACGAGCACCATGACCACACTGCACTAAGACTGTGTACGATCACATGACCATGCTGCACTGTGACTGAGCACGATCACATGACCACACTGCATTGTGACTGTGTGTGATCACATGACCACGCCGCACTGTGACTGTGTACGATCACATGACCACACTGCATTGTGACTGTGTGTGATCACATGACCATGCTGCACTATGACTGTGTGTGATCACATGACCACACTGCATTGTGACTGTGTGTGATCACATGACCGCACTGCACTGTGACTGTGTATGATCACATGACCGCACTGCACTATGACTGTGTGTGATCACATAACCACGCTGCGCTATGACTGTGTATGATCACATGACCACGCTGCACTATGACTGTGTGCGATCACATGACCACGCTGCGCTATGACTGTGTATGATCACATGACCACGCTGCACTATGACTGTGTGCGATCACATGACCACGCTGAGCTATGATGGAGTACGATCACATGACCACGATGCACTAAAAGCAGCACTCCTTCCTGACTGAACTGGAGAGGATGTCTTGGTATAAAGGCATCCGTCCTTTCCCTGTCCTAACTGCTCAGCAAACTTTAGGAGCAGTCTTTAAAATAACAAATAATCTTGAGAAACAAGAAGCACCATTTGAAGCAGTGCAAGGAAGTACATTAAGTTTTCCCACCACAGGGCGACAACAGTTTTAAAAATGTCTAATAGGACGGCACAACGCTGAAGGCGTGAGCCCCAAACCAAACAGCTGAAGGCGTACAGAGTCACCAGTACTGACCCTGCTTTACAGAAGTTCCCATTGCAAAACTTCCCTGGAATTATGTGAGCACTGATTTATGTGAGGTGGTTAGAACATACTGCTTCCATACAACGGGAATTTGCCAGACGGGAGAAAACAATGAAGCATGAAGTGACAGGAGTAAATAAAACACAGACCACAGAGCCTGTTCCACTGTCAGGAGTGGACGGCGACTCCACCCCAGAGCTTCCCAGCGGTAAACACGAGGAAGAAAGCTCAATTACTACAGGATTTGCGGGTTCATGAGTCCAAAATGACTAGTTGTTTCAGAAAGGCACAACCTTTTCTGGGAGAGAGACCAGAGAGAAACACTCCCGAGTCTCACAAGGAAGGCTTGACCTATTTTCACGAGCAGCAACCTGTGAACTGTCTTATTAACAAAGATACAACTTTTACAAGGTTACTTCTTAAAACATCCCTAAATGTCAGTCATTACCACGAAAACTAGGAAGAAGACAGAGACAACACAGTGAAGGAACGCGGCCCTCTTGCAACAGTGCAGGCTTAGGGGTGCACGTGTCCACACGTTCCGAAGGGAAGGAGGGACAGGCACTGGGGACAGCACGGGAACAACCAGACCGAGTGCAGGACCCAGACCCTCCAGGGGCTTCTGGGCTCCCAGTGGGGGCGGGGGCGGGGCTGCCCTGCTTCTCAGAGGCCCCGGAACCAGACAAAGGCAGGAGCCTGGAAGGAGGGACTGCTACCCCTGGGGACAAGCCAGGACGCTTAGCTCCAGCTAGGTCCACATACCGCCCCCAGCAAAGTGAGTGGGAAACTTCAACAGACAAATGAGGATCCGAGAACCCGACATTCTAGACCACTGACAACTTTGTTAACTTTCACCAGGAAAATTCATCAAGCTCGACTTCGGAAATACCCATTTCAGAAAGAAAACATTTGTCATGAAGCAACCACGGGACATCTAAATTACCCACTTAATTGAGAAATATTTCCCAGATGCTGACAAGGTATCTTTGGTGGAAAATATATACTTATCTCCATGTGTACCTTAATAAATTGTCAGTTTAAGTCAGTAAAGTATAAAAGGAAATTTTCTAAAAATAATAAATAACCTTGG
>NC_043713.1:3840462-3905291 GCF_006229205.1 Suricata suricatta
CCCTCGAGGTCCATCCACTTTCCTACAAATGGCCATATTTCATTCTTCCTCATTGCCATGTAGTACTCCATTGTATATATACCACATCTTCTTGATCCACTCATCAGGTGATGGACATTTAGGCTCTTTCCATGTTTTGGCTATTGTTGACAGTGCTGCTATGAACATTGGGGTGCATGTGCTCCTATGCATCAGCATTTCTGTATCTCTTGGGTAGATCCCCAGCAGTGCTATCACTGGGTCATAGGGGAGTTTTACTGATAGTTTTTTGAGGAACCTCCACACTGTTTTCCAGAGCGGCTGCACCAGTTTACATTCCCACCAACAGTGTAGGAGGGTGCCCGTCTCCACACCCTCGCCAGCATCTATAGTCTCTTGATTTGTTCATTTTAGCCACTCTGACTGGTGTGACGTGGTGTCTCAGTGTGGTTTTGATTTGTGTTTCCCTGATGATGAGTGACGCTGAGCATCATTTCATGTGCCTGTAGCTTTTTAAAATAGACAATCAAGTGACCATAACGAATGAGTCTCATATTCTTCTGATAGGAAAAATTTGGTCTGTTTACACACATGTCATTCAGAGTTTTTATAAAAATGCATTATTCTCTTATTTAAAAGCAACTGAGTTTCTAATCAACGCAAACTACTACTAGCAAAGCCTCAAAGACAACTCACTGTGCATGTATATACGATTTTTCTAGGAATGTTTAGGTTTGGGATACTTTCATGTTTCAAAAAAAGGGTGATATTTCCATCTAAACTGGAAAGCAGGAAACAATGATGCTTTCATAAAATTTTAACATATACATATAAGAGTTTCTGAGAAAAGAGAGAAAGGAAAGGAGACAAGGTAGACCCCAAAGACCTACACAGTGCCACGTCTGGTTGCAATGCCTTACAACAGACCAGAGCCAAGTATCAGTATCAGAGCTGGAGTATTTCTACCCAACAGTTTAGTCTGGGTAACACCTGGCCGGTATAAACGTGTTGGGGGAAGACTTCACTTAGCAGTAAGATCAAAGGTTCCATTAAAAGCAAGATGGCTAACCATATCCCCAGAGCCTGACAAAAGGGCCAGCAAGATCTCAGAGCTTGGGAATCTGAAGGAGGCGGGCGGGGGGGTCGCATTGGCAGGCATAAAAGCACCCATCAGCCCTAAGCCTGCCCCCACCGTCCCCCCTCAGGGCCTAAACATCCCCCAAGGCCATGTTGACAACAACTCCATCAGAGACCTAGAAACTGAGTAGAGGTCTCCAAAACTGCTTCACTTACAAAATACTAAGGTTGTGACGTAGACATTCATCAATAAATTGAAAAATAGGTACACCTCGTTTAACCATGAAATTACTTAGCTCTTACTCTCCAATGCACAGACCCAATTTAAAATCCTCAGGTAAAAGGAGTCAGGGAGTGTAAGAGCCCTCCTGAGATGCTCCCCGGGCAGACCTCTCTGGCTGGGGCCTGGATGCCACCAACTCAAGGATTCCCAGGAAGCCAGCTCCCTCCTCCTGTGCCCACCCGCCACTCAGAGCCCAGCCGACTTCCAAGCACTGACCTGGGAAGGCCACCTCTTTCTACTGTGATGTGCACCTGGCTTCCACAACCGAGAAACTTACCACGGCTCTGCCAGTTGTGGAAATTGTGCGCGGGACCGTTTGCTGGATTACTATTAGCGAATTCAAAGAGTCATAAAGAAACTCTGGCTAACTACATTACAAACAGAATTACTTATTTAAAATAGGGAACACTTTAGAATGAATCTGCAAATTAATTGTGGAGTTTATTATTTTTGAATGTGAATTAGATATAGCTATATTTAGTTATTTATATTTAAGTGTATGAGACTTCAGAAATACAGTAATGTACTACCTTAAAATAAGTCCATGCAAATTTAGGGACAAAAAGATACGTTCATGCACAAGCCATCACTTCAGGTGTTCATGAAGTCAAAACATATACATTTGAAATTATCTAGCTTTCTGGGGCTAATGACAGTCATGCTGACAAAATTTACTGGTTCATCAGACTACAGTGCAAGTATATGAATTTATTGGTAATAAATTATCATTTTTGCATACATCAGTCAAAGCACAAGGCCTAAATACTTGCAAACAAAATGCATTATTAATTTAATTGTCACGGCCTATTTGGCTAACTTCTATTACTATTTGCTATAATATGCAAGGCATAAGAGGAAAGAATCAAATTTAAAACATAAAAAAGGTAAGCTGATTATTTTGTCCTGGAGAAATTAAAATATAGCAAGCTTGCAAAATTATAGCCAAGGCATTAATGTTTTAAATAGGTAAGAATAAAAGGTTTAACTTCATTTTGAGAACAGTAATGCCCAAAGTGAGGGTTCAACATGCTGATAAAGAGTTTCTTTGTTTCCTAAAACTATTTAAAGCCCTCAATTCCCTCTCCAGGGCAGGGAGGAAGGTGGAACGGAGGAAAACTGACCACGTTAGAGCTCCCTCCTCACACCTGACTCTCCCCAGCTGCACCCGCCTACTGGACCCGAGGCCACGGCAGGGCCCTGGCGCTCTGACTTCGTGTTTCCACACAGCAAGAGGGAGTGCCGGAAACACATGCCGGAGACAGCAAGTGTTGTGAAACACGGATGTCTGAATAGAAAGAGCAATCCGATGGAAGACGGGCAGCTGAAGGACACCGCACCCTGGCCTCGCAGGGGGTCAGGACCCCCAAGGCTGGACAGGCTTTCCTGCCTGAGAGTCTTTCTGCGGTTTTAGGACCATTATGTCAGGTAAATGGAAAACCAGACAGTGCACCTGGCTCTTCCGTTTCCTGTGACGATACACAGGACGTTTCTGCCGCTCTTAGGCGCCTCCAGGATATAAAGATGGATGAGGTGCTGACTTTGTCATTAATAAACATTATGAAGACTATTTAATCCTATAAAATTCCTAAACAAAAGGCAAAATGATATAATGAGTTCAAAACATATACTAGTTATATATTTTCTTTTTACTAATTATCTGATCTAGACTGTTTTCATTGTTCATAATTTATTTTGTGAACAAAACAGCCTAAGTGCCTGAATATAAAGATTCTCAGTGTGAGATAATTAGTACAGGGAGGAGCAATGGGATTAGAGTCAGAAAAATAACAATCCTGACATGTATTAGTTATAAGACAGGGAAGAAATGATTGCATGCTCCTGAATCTCAGTCCTTAGATCTATGAAACTGGGAGAACCATGCACTGCTAATAACATGAAATGATGCATGTAATAGCAACAACACCAGAATACTTACAGATGTCTCGTTTCCACTTTCTAAACTCAAGAAACATACCTTTGACAAGGCCCAAATTATAATTTAAATAATATAGAAGCTTTTGAACTTCAAGAATAATGCAACAGGATATGTTCAACACATACAGTTAGGCTCAAATTAAGTCCAGTGCTACAAACAGAAGTACCAGAACCCAAAGATAAAAAAAAGGAGGCACGCGTACACTCCATATTTTGACGCTGTAGTCATGTCCAAACTAAAGCGCTATGAAAACAAAATGCCTCCAACAGAACACTCAAAGTAAATTGCTGGTAAACACAGGAAATATTCGTAGGAACACTGTAAATGTTTTAAAAGGCAATTAAACACATACGAGTAAGGAGGAGGTCCTGGGAGGTCCTGGACTATAGAACAATCTGCATCACAACGGACATCTTAAAAAAGTATTAAAACCCAATGTTCCCAGGACCATCTGAAGAGTCTGAGATGCCCTCTTGGAGGGTTTGGGGGAGATCTACTGCGTCTTTGAAGAAAGAAGATTGGATTTTCCTAGCTCGAGGTGAGCTGTACATTTTACAGATTTAAAAATTTCAGAAGTAGCCAAGCTCACCTGATAGCTGACATTGTTATATTTCTGCTCACCTAATATAATTAAGTCTAGGTGCGGAAGCTAATTATGACATGGTGGCAAGAGAAAAGAAAGCCTGGCAGTTGACATAATAATTGTAGTGTTATTTTTCATGACATGGCAACTATAGTATTATTTTGGGGATGACACAAGATGTATTTCTTTTTTAGTATCAGCAATGTTTAATTACAGTAAGAATTCAAAAATATTATTTTAAAAGTTCACAATAAAAATACGGAAAAAACAGACCAAGTTGACTTTGACATACTTACTTTAGCCCGCTCTAACCTATGTACAGAGGTCATCCCCTGAAACCAACGTTTCTACTGTTTCAAGATTATTTCACAAATTCAAAGTCCCTCAAATCCTTTCAAGTATTTTTAGATTAGAATTTTTTAAATTAAAATGACATGACATTTTTGGGGAGAGTAACATAAAATATTAGACAACGGAGTACCACAAATGCAAAACATGATGAACTGATTTGATAACAATTCTAGAAGTCACTTCGTTATACGAAGCCTGAAATGAAAATATAACTGTATTTGTTAAATTTTAAAAAATGAACGAAAATTACCTTTCTTTGGGGGTGCCAACTCCATGTTTGCCTAGCAGATGCGTATTTAAGTGCTTCTTCATTACAAAAGCAACCCTAAAGAAAGAAATAACAATAATTACAGAACTAAAACATAACTCTCTGCTAAAACTATGTCCATACAGTGTTTCAAACCTGGCGTTTTATGCGGATATAACAGGGACCTGCACATTACAATGGCACCCTTGGTAAACAAGACGCTTGCATACAGATCAAAGGTACTGGGGTATCTGAAGACCAGAAGAAATAAGTGAATTTAAAGTAACTGGTTCGCTTCTTCCTTGAGTGTGCAAACAGGGACAGAGCAATGACTGTAGCTTAGTCACTGTCTTCGGCATCAGGAAAAGATAAAGCAACACCTCCACAGAACATTCACTGCCCCTCAGTTGATCCCACACTTCAATCCCAAAAGGAGTTTGAGAAAATGTCACTTTATTAAATATTTAAGGGACTATAAAAGAGAAAATGGATAGCTTCCATGAAGCTTCCCTGAAAACATGGTAATAATTTGAAAAAAGGTTTTTAAAAATGTTATAAATGTTTATTGTGTCTGTGGCACATGCAAAAAACACTATTCTTAAGTATCAAGATGTCAATAACCGAAACAAAAAATATTACCTGACACACTATCTTATTTTATACACAAATCTGCTTACTTAATTCAATCTGAAAACACAAACATGAAACGGACAGGAATCAGCACCCAGTCCATGGAACACCGGGAACCTCCTTCTGAACAGAGCACAACATCAATTTAATTACACCGTGTGATTACTTAAAACAATTTAGATCTCATTCAGAAGCATCAGACTGAAATGGTTCTCTTGATAAGCAAAATAAAAAAAAAATTTTAATGTTATACCTTCCAGTGTAAGAGGGCTCGCAAACATTTTTGTTAATTATGTATTACAGCTGTCCTTCATAAAGTTAATTACCAATAGCTGAAAGGCAACAGAATCTATTTGCATATGTACATGGAAGCCATGACATATGCAAAAATATGATTTTAATTAGCATTCTATGATATGAAGGGCTACAAATCAAATTGGCATGTTATAAGATTCTTACATTAAACACCGAATTCATCCGGACATGTTTGCACAAATGGGCAACACAAGACTATAACGCGCTGTGGCCTTCCGGAAGAGACCTGTCAAAAGCTAAGACTAAAACACCTTCTAAAAAGGCGAATGCCTCCGTCGTCTTTTTTTTCATTTCTGGACTATTTTGGTTGTTTTCCTATAATATTAGGGAGCCTCGGTTTTGAGGCTAAAATAATGTATTTTTATTTTTTTAATTACTGTGACTTTATTATTCAATTAATGTATGTGTATACACAGAAAATGAAATTCATTCAGTTTTATATATTAGGTGATAGCTATGGACAATACATGCTTTACTACTATGAATAACTGATCAAGCTATCTATCATTAAAATGAAAAAAATGATTACATGTAAAGATGCAAAGAGTGATGACATTAAGTGCTTAGCGAGAATAACAGTACAACGTATTCTATAGTTGTTTCTGCTTGATTTGGACAAAATAAATAACATTTTTCATTTCCTTAAAAAAAGAACGCAGTAATCACAACAGTCCATTTTAGGCATAACTTCCCTACTGTCCTCTATTTTCTGATAATTAAAAAAACATAGAGCTAATAGCAAAGAGCAAAGGTTAAGAACCCAAAGTTGCAACGCACAGCTTATTTACATGACCAAGTATAATTTAAGAGACATGAGCTTAGAACCACAATGCAGTTTCTAAACGACAAAGAAATTTTTCTCAATTGAAATGTTTAAGTTTTCAGACTGGAGACAAACATTTTACACCGCACAGGGGAACACAGTACACAGTGAGGCAAAGCTCCGACCTAACTCTTCGATTATCTGCTGAATGTCCGGAACACTAAATATTCGGAGAAATAACAATTTTTACCATGGAAAAATTTATCAGACTAAAATACAGCTCAATTAGAGTCACATGCCAGATGTCCCTTGACCTGAGATCTGACTTAAGTACAAAGTCTCTACATCCTGTCTATACAAAGTGCAAGTAGCATCGAAGTCTCCCCACCACCCTCAGCCGGAGAACTTAACGCGAGCACGGCTAAAATACCCTGACCGGCGACGGGAACAAAACCCTGTGAGCAGTTTGTGATTACTGAACGTCACCTACCTTCCACTGCCCTCCTCACAGGGCTGCGTTAGTATTTTCATCAGAGTAATTCCTTTGGAAATTTTAGAATCTAGATACCACCAGAAATAAAACAAAAATAGTCGCAAATGTGAAAAGCAACACAACTGAAATGCCTTCTTCCTCATGGATACTTCTGCCTTTCTACGTTCATCGTGTTTCCCCACATTTACTGACCACCTCCTGTGTGGTCACTAATCCGTCACACCGTCCCTTCTCGGAGCGGGCACCTCATCCCCTGCGCCCGGCCGCTGCGCTCGGGACACGCGGCCTCAGGGAGGAAAGCTCCAGACTCACGCGGTGCGCACGCAGCACTGCCAGTTCTGGCTCAGAGACGGCAACACGAGTGAGGGAGACGGGCAAGAGCAAGCGTCTTAAACCGGGACACGAGGATACACACAAAGCAGAAGGAAGATCTGAAATGGCAACGCAGAGTCAAAATTCCATCTTGGAGGCTCCAGAAGGTGCCTTGTGAGGGCAAGGGGCCAGGACCCGGTGGGGCGGAGCAGGAACAGCAGGCCACAGAAGGACGGGCAGCCGAGTAGGGGCCCGGAGTGGGGCCTGCCCCAGCGGGGAGGGCAGGGGCAGCGCAGGGGGAAGGCCGGGGAGGGGAGGGCAGGGCAGGCGGTGTGTCGCCCCTGCCAGCAACCACCTCACAGGCCCACCGGCCCAGGCTCGTGCTCCAGTGAGAGGGAAGCCCGGTGTGAACACGGGACACGTCTGCCCCCCACTCTGATGGATCCCTCCAGCTGCGGGGTGCAGCGAGACTGAGGGAGGGGGCGAGGGCAGGCGTGGCTGGGAGGCACCCAACCAGAGGGGAGCTGGCGGCCTGGAGGTCACGGGAGAGGTCCAGGCTGGAACACACTGAGGCTGTCCACCTGCAAACGCCTGACAATCCGAAGGAACACTTTGAAATACAGTGTTTTCTAAACAGGACTGACTTCCAAGTATCTATGATTGCCTGGAACAGCATCACTTAAACTTGTTTTTGATGTCAAAAGAGCAGCACGGTGATAACATTTACATCCTAGCTGCAGATTTCTACTTTTCAGTACAAATATTTCTTGCGTTAGCTTCTAATTGTAAACTGATTTCTCCTACACAATACGTGAGCCTAATCACCGCCTCTTCCTTCGGTCCCTTAGGTCCTATCACTGCCGCATCAGCTCCACTGGAGAGTCACGAGAGACGACCTGACTGGTGCGCGGAAGTAAGACGGCGTCGTGACTTCGGGGGACAGGACAGGACGCTCTGGCGCCGGCGGGGCGGGGTGTACGGTGCGGGGCGGGCCGAGGCCTCCCAGGCTCCAGCCAAGAGCACCAGCGGCCGTATGCGTCCTGGGTCCCTGCCGCGCTCTCTCTGTGTCCCTCGCCCCTCGGAGAAGGGCACATGGCCCTCTGAGACAGGCCTGTAGGATACAATGTCCAACTGTGTGAGAATTTCTGACCATCAGGTCAAGACAGGCCGCACAGGTTACAGGAAAGAGAAACGTGTGTGCTTTTCAGCAGTGCAAACCCAGACACGCTAACACGCAGGTCACCAAGAATCTGCCGGACACGTGAACACGTGACTGCGAGGCAAGCACGGTGCGTCCTCCTCAGGTCTCACCGAGGGATCTGAGGCCCCTGCCCAGGTTTCCCGCGGGGCCCCCGGCGCCCATGCACACGTGTCCCGAACTGCTGTCCAGAAGGCAGGCTACAGGGGGACGCCTCACAGGTGTCCGACGTCAGCCCCTTCCCAGCACGGCCACCAAGACACGTGACTCTGGACCTGAACTTCCTGGTGTCGCTTGTCGGTCCAGCATGAATTCACCCTGGCAGCTCAGACCCGTTACTTCACGAGGTCCCTTCGGTTTCCGCGTATGTCAGGCGGATGGCGGAACGGTTCCTCCCTCACAAGCGTGTGGTAACGAGGGCCCGATGGCTGTCTGCACAGCAGGGCGTGGTGACTCACAGTCTTCACATTACACAAATCACGGCCACTTGTAGCTCTTAACCACCTTCAACTCAAAGGTTCAAGACCTAACTATCTACATCCCCCACCCCCGCCATAATCTACTTCACTGCCACGGGCCAGCACCTCTGTGACCAGGTGCCACATCGCTGGGAAGTCAGCCAAGTTAGCAACGTGTCAGGAGCCCATGTTCATAAGGGCATAGTCCACTTCAAAGTGACTCGATTCAACCTCTAAGTAAAAGGTGCCCATGTCTGAACACCGTCAGGAAGCATCGGGGACCCCAAAGTCAACAGCACGCAGGCCTAACCGCGGAGCCGGCAGGAGAGGGGCGAGCAAGGTCCGAGTGGTTAGGGACGATCACGGAGCCCGCGGGCGGAGACCACAGAGAGCGGGAGCCCGCAGGGCTCCAAACGGGCCTGGGCGCACAACAGTTACACTGGCTAATTAACGGGTGCAGATTCCAGGCCCACAGAGCAGGACAGGCAATGGGGAAAGAAAAAACACAGAAAGGTCGAGAAAGATTGCTAGAGAATTAGGGGCAGATCTGAGATAACAAAGAAAAAAAAAACCACGGAGTTCTAAATCATGAAGGGTCTTGTAAGTCATGCCAAAAACTTTACATTTTATCCAGATTCTCCACTTTGGCCAAATACCCTGCAGATGACTGTTCTGCAGGGCGTTCACAGCGATGTTGCCGGCAGGGGGGACAGAGGGCGGGCTGTGAAGTAGGGCCAGGCACCACCGAGCTGGAGAGTCACACGCAGCCGGCTTCCCAGTCGGAAGGGGCCTGTGAGCACGGAGCCCCAAGGAAGGGCGGGGAGACGTACACAGCGCCCCGGAAACGACCGGACCACTAAATATGTTTGTCGTGAAGGCGAATGAACATCCGTTGGAACTCCGTCTTGAGGACACAGTTAAGAAAACGCTGCTGCAGAGTCTGAGCGACAGCGACACAGGACGTGAACATGACTGGACGCAGGCTCCCCAAGGCCTGGGCTTTACAGGCAGCACAGAGAGCAGGGCCTACTCTACCCTTGCCCTGCGGGGGAGCCTGCACATTTCTCTTTTTAATCACACTAATCCTCTCCTTCCTGCTTTGTAGTGTGGGGACAGTAGTGCGTATCTCAGAAAGTTTTAAAAATGAGATAATAAAAACGCATTACTTAGTACTGTGCCTATCACACAGATATCATTCCCTAAATGATAACTATTGCATAGATATACCAAGCAATTAGCAAGGATCTGAAGGGACAGAGACAAATGAAGTGCAGTCTCTATATTGATAGGGTTTAAAATCCAGGTCATGGAGGGGCACCTGGGTGGCTCAGTCGGTTAAGGGTCCGACTCCTGATTTCCACTCAGGTCATGATCTCACAGTTCATGAGATCAAGCCCCATGTTGGGCGCTGGCTGACGGCTCAGAGCCTGCATGGGATTCTCTCTCCCTCTCCCCTCCCTCAAAATAAATAAATAAATATTAAAAAAATCAAATCCAGGTCATGGACACAGCTGTTTCAAGAGGTAATATCACCATTATCAGGATAAAACAAGACATATATTTAAAAATAGGGCTGCAATTGCACTAAAACTGTTCATCACACTTTGGGATTTAGAAAGGTTCCCTCTGCGTTAAAATCGACAGTCCTGGTCAACCACTGTCACTGACTTTTCATTGGGCACAAAATCAGGGCAAGCCATGCCACTTACTTTTCATCACTGTACACACGTATAAGCAACATTCTATGGAGACAGTAAACTCTACGAGGCTGGGAAACAAAGTATGTATAGAAAATGAAATACTGATTCTCCGAAGGATGATCACAATCCGTTTCCCAACGTAAAGTTTTAGATATACAAAAATACATTATCAATAATGTGATCTGACACTTGGAGCAAATGTCACTTGTCATTAAAAATATATGTGGACATTCTTGCCATTTTGCTTAATATGTCTTTTTTATGATTAATAAGGTATTACCATTCTGAAAATGACTGTAAATGAAGAGTGTTTTTATACTATAGTTTTACTGTTAATTTCAGTTTTTAATGGGATAGTATAAAAGATAGATGACTTATAGATTTTCATTTTGCACTAAGTGTGTCTTTCTCCTACTAAAGACTCCACATTGCAGAGGAGCCATGGCCCCTGAAAGACAGTCACATCCCCATCTCCGAAACTTGGTTAAGTTACATGGCAAAGGAAAGTAAAGTCAGCAGATGAAATTAAGGTTGCTAATCAGCAGACTTTAAAATAGGAAAGTTATCCTGGATTATGCAGGTGGACTCAGTGGCCTTTCACAGCGGAAGAGGGGGCAGGAGAGACGAGGCAGACAGAGACGTAACTACAAAACCAGGCCAAGACAAGTGCTGTGGTGCAGGCTCTGCAGACGGAAGACACCAGACCATGAGCCGGGAATGCGGGTGCTTCTCCTGGCTGGCATACGACCGTCTTCCTCCCTCACAACTGTCTCCAGGTGGCTGGAGTGCCCATTAATGAACCTTACCTCTCTCGATTATTATAATGAGGGTAGCAAAACGACAATGTTCTAATTCTATCATTTCTTCCACATTTATTAGAATGGCATTCTTCTAGAAAGAACTTCGCCATTTTCACTTGCCTCACTGTCTTATACTCTCCCCCTTTGCTATCTTCCAAGAACATTTAAAAGGACTCTTGTATTTTCCTTTTATGTCATGTTTCACAATTACCATAATTACACTTTATAATTCTCAAACTGTCCCAAAATTGGCCAATGGAGGCTCTTTAAAGCTAGCTACAAAGTCCTTTTGACATCACTCCTCTTAGTGCCTGAGCATTTCCTTATTTTCCAGCGTAAGAGCACCCATGTCATTTCTCTGCTGTGGATCTGGACTCAGCCCCACTTTCGTATAGTAAGGAGTGGTAGTTACAAAGCCAGATCAAGGTGCCACGTATGATGACTGCTATCGGGATATCCTAAATCCAAGCTCTTTCGGGCCACACAGCTAGGAAGTAAATAAGGAGAGGGGCACTGGGTGGCTCAGTTGGTTAAGCACTGGACTCTTGATTTGGGCTCAGGTCATGAGCTCACGTCTTGCAGGTTCAAGTCCTGCATCGGGCTCTGTGCTGGCAGTACAGAGCCTGCTTAGTATGCTCTCTCTCTGTCTCTCTCTCTCTGCTCCTCCCACATGCTCACTGTGCGTGTGTGTGTGTGTGTGTGTGTGTGTGTGTATCTCAAAATAAATAAGTAAATAAGTAGACACACAAACAGATACGGTGAGTACACCTCCTGATGGCCAGGAAAGGAAAGCTGCAGAGGGTCTCAACTATAACGGCTCCTCACGGTACTGAGAATTCACTATAACGACTGACTGGATCTTTTCATTTTCTAAAATACTATGTGTTTTCAAGCAGCATACAAGCATGTTTTACATATCTTAAAAAAATCACAGTATACACAGAGAAAGAAGCAACTTTAACTGTGAATCCTCGAATCGGAAATGCGCTGTTCATGACTACTTTCTGAAATCTCCAATAACGTGCTTCTTGCACAAGTCCTCAACCGTCCCCAAACACTGCCCGCTTCCCACTATTTTCAACTCTCCTTCTTCCTCTGACCTTCACCGGATGCCACTGCCATTCTTAATTCAAAGTTGTAACTCCTGTCCGGGGCATCAGGCATACCCTCTTTGTGGATGGCTCTGAAATATGTATCTCCACCCAGGGCCCTTCCAGGGACATGGTTTCCTTCCTTGAACTGACCATACCTTCAAACATGTCTGACCCTGTCGTGATCTTCCCTCACTAACGGTCTCTCCAAACTGCCCAGAGTCTAGCACCTGTACCTCGTGCCCAATCCAACCACCGTATCCTCATGTCCGTACATCATCTGTTGTTTGGTCACAACTGTTCCTTATCAAGACATTACATATGTCTCTGTTTCTCCGATGACGCACCAGACCCAACCGTTCAGTGACAGCGCTAAAGCACAAGGCCTCGCCATTACAGCTCAGCCCGTGCATCACCATCGCGTGATCTTTCCCTCAACGCATACACACTGCACTGCATCTCCTAAACAGTTTATGATTCCTTGCCGAACTGAATAAAGCACCAAGCCTTAAGCCAGCAAATATTAGTCTTCAGTAGTCATCTGAGCCAGTTAGCCCCATTTTTGGAATACACCCTCAAGAAAGAATCAGAGATGAAGAGGAAAAAGCTATACCACAACTGAAAAATAAAAATACCTAAATGCTCAACAGTAATATTATATTAGAATATTATGCATCAATTAAAAGTACAGAAAATTTCTCAAGGCATATTGGATTTGAAAAGACAAAAACATTACATACAATGTAATCCCATGTGTGTATATAAACACACATGCATTTTTGAGATCTAACATATAAACATGCAAATAGAAAGCAAATGTAAGTCCAATTCACTTAACATCAGATTTAGTTTTAGATTATTTTTATTCTTTACTTTTCTACAATCAGTGAAATGTTTAATAGTGGAAAGTAACACGCTGCTTGACACGCGCCACAGGTCACCCTTGTCCCCGCAGCGCCCTCACCGCTGACTGAGGCGGCGGCAGGGCCACCAGAAGGAAGAGACTTCGTCTCCTACAGGAAAAGGTAGCGAAGAGGCTGAAGACTCAACAGCAAGACTGGCGCCTCCAGGCCTTGACACAGAGCTCGGCCACCACTCTACCTCCTGCGCGACGAAAGCTGATGCCTCATGAAGACGAGAGAAAGGAGGAGGGGATTGCTACCGAAATAGCGCTGTTCACACAGAAGACCATTAGAGCAGGCTGAATACCGTTCTAAAGGGAGAGGACGCTTTAGAAACTAATGAGTGAAAAGTCAAGTAGCTGATGTAGGGTAGAGGTTTTAGTTTCTCAGGGTTATTTTTTTAATTCACAGAGATTAAGAAAGCACTTATAATATCTAAGAAGAATATATTTATCCTGTGATGAAGATAAAAACTAAAAATTAATGACCAGTGACACAGGTCCGATAAAAAATAAACACAACGCAATCAGTTAACAAGAATAATGGTGCTGGGAGATAAACATACAGATGCCAAGTGTTACTAAAACAACGGTCAGCGCTAGAGCGCACTGGCTGTGTTATGAACAACATCAAGATGAAATCGACACTTCACTCCCGACGTGTCAGAAACCGAGACCAAAGTGCGGCTGCTTCTAATATGTGAAACATGGTGCTGATTTTACAAAGTACAGTGACACTTAGCTGAAGCATTAAAACTTCATTCGCATAACATTTAAATGAAATATGTTCTATATCATCCTCAGAGTATTTGTAAACAGGTTCCCATTTGCCTTGTTTTAAATATGACTTCACATAGGAGTTTTTTCCATCCACTTCTCTGGCCTATTAATTAGCACATCAACTTAAATGAACACACAAAAAAACTTTTTGAAGTTTCTCAAAGGAATTCAAATCTATCAAAACCTTTACGTTACAAATAAAGAAACAATCTATGATTACATGAAATTTGTTTACTCCAAAATTCAGAAGTTATAGGTGTTAAATAACACTTGAAAATTACAGTTCTCACGCTCTTCTGCCGGATCATTCACTGCTAGGCCAAACCGATTACGTCTTCCACGATTTCTCAAGTATCTTATGACACCATTTCTTGAAATGCCTTTTGGTTATAATCATCACACGGAAGCCAAAACTTCCACATTTGAAATGTGCCCTGGCAATTTTTCATAAAACCACTTCCTTCAAAAACAAATTATGGACATCCGCAAATTTAAAATGACCAAAGGTCCTTTAATACTCAAAACTTTTAATTATTTTCCTGAAGAAACAAGTCCTACAAAAATTTTTCCTTATTCATAAAAACCAAAAACGCTTCTATGCGTCACACCTCTCCTGAAAGTAAGCACCGTGGACAACAGAGCAGCAGTGAGCTCTTCCGCAGAATCAGACATCATCTTCCAAGAAACTGCAAGGCGGTGACATGAACACACACCCTCACACAGGCACACACGGCCCCACGCTCTATAGAGGAGGACAGGGGGATATCCAGAGACGAAGCACTCCTCTTTCTCAAGAGTTCGTTGCCAAGGAGTCCTGTAAGAATATCACTATCAGTATTGTCAGAATTATAAATGTTATACCTTCCTGAGGACCTAAATGTAGATTTTCCAATATTAACCACATTCTTTTTTTTTTTTTTTTTTTTTTACCATTTATTTCTGAGAGACAGAGAGAGACAGTGTGATCAGGGGAGGGGCAGTCAGAAAGTGAGAGAGAGACAGACAGACAGACAGATTCCGAAACAGGCTCCAGGCTCTGAGCTGTCAGAACAGAGTCCGATGCGGGCCTTGAACCCAAGAACCGTGAAATCATGACCTGAACTGAAGTCAGACGCTCAATCAACTGAGCTACCCAGGGGCCCCAACCGCATTCTTAATAGTAACACAAGCCATCACCTCTGGGGTTTTTTGTTTTATTTGCAGGGTGGGAAAGGACCAAGCTCTGTCCTGAATGCGGTCTATATGCATAACTTCCCTAAGCTGTCACCAGCCCACGGTGCACTTCCTGTAGGTCAGCGCCCGCAGCTCCGCCCAGCCAGGGCGTGGCCTCGGGCACCGGAGCCTGTGGTCTGATCAGAGCCCTCACATGCACTCGGTACCACACTGTGCTGCTTCTCTCCATCTCACAGATTAAAATTCATATATATTACTCCTTAGTTCATGTGTCTGCATTTTTTTTAACTACGAAGTCACTTGCCAAAGTAAGGAAGGAAATCAAAGATGGAGTGTACTTCATTTCTAAGTTTACGAAACAACACAGGGGCAGCACAGAATAACTTGCAGAAATTGTGAGTGAAAACCCTGGGTCCGATCTAGGCTCTGCAGTGCGGAGTGACATCGCCCTGGCTCAGTTCATAAAAATGACGTGCAGGACACAATGACATTATGACACATTGTCTCAAAGACTACTATGCACTTAGGAAGACAACTTTATTAGTGGGAAGTTATAGATAAGGACTGTCATAACTGATGAAATGATAACTAGAAGGGAATTGAAAGGAATGATGCTTAGATGGGTTCAGGATAGTTAGAGGGAGGGAGGGAGGAGGAAGTAGAGAAAGGGAGGATGGGGAAGGAAGGGAGGAAGGGGGTAGGCAGAGAAGGAGGAACAGTAGAAGAAACGGGAAAGGAAGGGAGGAAGGGAGAAGGGTAGAAGAGAGGGAGGAGGAAGAGGGAAGAAGAGCAGGAGGAATGGAGGGCATGAGGGCGGAGGGGAAGGAAGCAGGAAAGGCAGTGGAGAGGGAGGCAGGAAAAAGGGCCAAATAAAGAGAGGATGGAAGGGAGGGAGGGAGAAGGGGAAGGAGTAAGGGTGGCAGGAGGGAGGGGGAGGACGGGAGGAGACAGGCAGGAGGGAAGGAGGGTGGAGGGAGAAGAGGAGGAAGGGGGGAAATAGGAAGGAGGGAGATGGGGGAGAGGAAGGAGGAGGGAGGAAGGGGGAATTAAGAAGGAAGGGAGGAGGAGAGAGAGGAGGGGGAGAGAGGGAGAGGGGAGAGGAAGGTAGAAGACAGGAAGGGAGGGCAGGAGAAGGGGAGGAAGGGGGAAAGAAGGGTGAGACAAGACACGGACCACAGCCACGCTTACTGAAAACTTCCCCCAGACTTCAGCACACAGCCCTGAGTCCGGAGCTACGTCAACCCTTCTGAAGGTGGCAGAACACTGGTGGGACCTCTGTTACCGTTAGGTATTATCCTAGAAATGGCAAGTGGAAATATGGTCAATGGAAATTAAAATACGTATAGCACCCTACGGAAAAGTGCGGAGCGAGGCCGGGAGCGCCACAGACCTGGGGCTGAGTCCACGGGCGCCCTCTTGCCCCGGCTGTGAAGATTAATGACACGCAGTGTGGCCGCGGCTTCCGGGACTGCCGGGAGCCCGGGGACTACTCAGGACTTGCTGGCTGACTTCATGACAACGATAAAAGTCGGGATTCCGCCTCAGAACCGGAGGAAGAGGAGGACACAGCACACGCACTTGTGCATGAGACTCTGAGTCCCGCTCCATCCTTCCAGAACACGAAGACCTCCCCTACAGGGCTAAACAAGGTTCAAAACCACACACTAACACACTTTACCATTTCGTTGACAGAACACTGTATGCCAAGTAGGCAATAAACATTTGCATGGATTTTTCAGATACATAGTATTACTAACCTCAATTTCCAAATAAGAATATTGGGGTATAATGGAATTAAACATCACAATGATTAGAGTAAAAGCTATCTATATACGGTATACAGAAGCCTATATAGTCAAGTGTCTAAATATCTCAAGAAATGCACTAAGGTCTCAATAAATGACTGCTATTAATAAATTAAGAGTCTCTTCCTACCCAAGCATATAATTCTGGTATTGTCTTTATTGATTAAATGTGCAAAAGCTAAAGCACATGAGGGTGTTTATGTCAAGGAATAAAACACTAATCAATAAATCCACCAAACAAGTGTTTCCACTTTTGTATGTAATTTGTCTTCAAATTTCTTCCATGATATTTTATGTAAATCTATAATACAATAACAGGAAATGCAGTGGATATCAGTGGGGGAGAGATGACCAGCTCCTGGTTCCAATCGTGTCTGCAATGGAACGGAATGGCCAAGCCCACCAGGACCAGAAGACAGCGGACTAGAAGTTCCATTTGAGATCTCACAGTCTCTGAGACATACTCTCGGTAATTTGCAGTAGAGAACTCACCAGTACATAGTGCTGAGCTATCCAACACCAACCGCTATTTCCAAGGCGCCTTAGTAAAGGCACTTCTGGTGCCATGGTAATTTGGAGGTAGAGGGGTGCTTTTTGATTTACTGCTTCCAAAATATTATTTGGTAAACAAGAATATTCAAGTTGCAATTTACGTGAAAATTAGTAGAAACTAGCCATACACATTTAATAGGTTTACAGGAACCAAAATATATTGCACTATTTAAACTATGAGCCAGAAATGGAGATTTTAAAATGATACAATCTTCGTTTGAACTACCTTGGCATGAACACACCATTATGAGATACATACAGAGAGAAGGCAGTCTGTATTTTTTCTCGAGGTTTACATATAGTTAAGATAAATATCTTTTGTGGAGCACAATTATGCAAAAAAAAATTAGAACACAACAGAAGGCATTTGATAATAAAATTTTATAGAATGGAGTATAATCCTTATTTAACGATTCATCAGTGCTTCTGCGCCACAATCGTCATCGTCAATGACCGCTGCGCAGGAGACGCGGAAGCGCCGCCTGAGGAGTTCTTCCCCATAAGGACTCGTAATAAACAGAGTGAACCAGGTGAAATAAACATTTAAGGAAGTTTTATAATAATAATAAAGTCAGGATCATTTTGCTCCCCTTCTAAAATTTCTGTATCATGTAAAATAAGGCGTGTTAACAATGTTATCTAAGTGACAGAAAGCAAAGAGAAATGTGAATTAGACAAAGAATGAGGGGCGCCGAGTGGCTCAGTCAGCTGAGCATCCAACTCCTGACTTCAGTTCAGATCACGATCCTAGGGTCATAAGACTGACGTCCACATTGGACTCTGGGCTAAGAGTGCAGAGCCTGCTTGGAATTCATCCATTTTCTCTCTCTCTCTCTCTCTCTCCTTCCCTCCTACCCCCATCTGCCCCTCACCCTGATCATACTCTAAATTAAAAAAGAAAAAGGAAAAAGAAAAAATATCCCAAAGACAGAAACAGACTGTGTATCCTATTGAGGAAACAAGTTAGCATATTGTTAGTTGTAGATTGCATTGTGTACCACGTTGGGTAGATGCAGAACATTCTTTCTGTCTTTAGTTAGAATTTTAGTTTAATTTTTTTAATGTTTATTCATTTTTGAGAAAAAGAGAGTGAGAGTGGGAGAGGGGCAGAGAGGCAGACACAGAATTCAAAGCAGTTTCCAGGCTCTGAGCTGTCAGCACAGAGCCCAACATAGGGCTCAGACTCACAAACTGTGAGATCATGACCTGAGCCATAGTTGGGACGCTTAACTGACTAAGTCACCCACAGGCCCCTTTAGTTAGGAATTAAATGCAAATTAAGAGGATGCGTACCAGTGCAAGGTTGGCAAAGGGAACTCTGTAGGTGCTCTGCACAAGGATGACAGGGCCGGACCAAACTTCACTCCCCAGAACCCCGTTCCTAGGACACCCCCAGTTAGGAGAGGCCATGAGAGACTCTGGTGGGACACACGGAATACAGAAGTGGCACAATACTCAGACATGTAATTCATTGTCAGGATCATCCGTCATAACACAACAACCAACACTAGTCTCCATGACCTGGGGGTCCTCATCAGCTTCTCTGACTGCTGGACTAACGGGGTAAGTTTGAGTAACTGAGGAAAAGACCAGGTTTCGCAGAAATGCATGCCTCTCGTTTATGTGAGACATTACGAAGGATTCAGTCCTTGCTCTTTAGAGTTCGTGCTTGCGGGTCCCCTTACTCTGTACTATCCACCCTGCATCCTTCCTCACCACTCAACTGCCTGTCCCACAGAGAGTTTCAGGATCCAACATCAAATGCAATGGCAACACGTTATGGAGACTGGTTGAAACTGTTCCCACCATTGTATAAGACCAAATCCCAATAACGAATCCCTTAATGTTATTAGTAAAGCCACATAAACACATACACACACACATACTTTTGTATATATTACTGGTTCTAAACGCCTGATTGATAATGGAGTGAAAAGGACCTACCCTTCCCACTCAAAACAACATATAGAAAATACCAATATTCTACACACGGAACATCAGGCAAAGACAGTGATCTCAGAGAGACAGTGGCCCAGGGTATGATGAGCTGAGACAAAATGGACTACAGGAAGACCAGGTAGCTGGAATTCACAGGCAAGAGCAACAGGAGAGACCTACATATAGAGAAAGAAATCAAGATCAGCAGAAGGAGTAGAGGGAGTATTCAGTTATTTATTGATCAGGCTGCACGTCTAACGAAACTATACAATAGTGTGGTCAAGAATAGACAAGGGGCGCCTAAGTGGCTCAGTCGGTTGAGTGTCCAACTCTGGATTTCGGCTCAGGTAATGATCTCACAGTTTGTGAGATGGGGCCGAATGCCGGGCTTCCATGATGAATGCAGATCCTCTTTGGGATTCTCTCTTCCTCTCTACCCCTCCCCTGCTCATTCTCTTTCTCAAAATCAATAAATAAACTTAAAACAAAGGAATCAACAAAAAACATTGCAAGAAACAGCGCTCGTCAGTGCTCTCATAGAACATGATGACCCCTACACGGGGCAAACAGAAAGGTCAGCCTCAGCAACACACGGTAATTCGCCACAGTTACTAAGCACTATTCCAACTCACCTCTAAAGTGATACACAAAATATCAAACTTTTTCCAAATGAATTAACTACATACCAAAACATTTTGAACAAAGCTCAAAAATATTTATTAAAATACAAGATAAACAGTAGCAACAAAGTAAAATTCACAATGTCTAGAACAGAATGAAAAATTACCAGTCATGAAAGAAGTATGAAAATAGGATCCATAAACAAGGAGAAAATGTAATCTACTAAAATCAACCCAGAACAGATAAGATATTAAACTCAGCAGACAAGGATATCAAAATACTCACTACGATATAGGCCAAATGACCAAAAAGATAAGTAGGAAGATGTAAGACATAAAAAGGATCCAAAGCAAACATCCAGAGGAAAAAAACAGACTAGAAGAGATAAGTAAACTTAGATGAAATTGATAATAGATTTGACACCCCAAATAGTGAACCTGGAGAAGTAAAAAAAAAAAAAAAAAAAAAAAAAATTAAAATAACAGCACAGAGAGAAAAGAACACTTTTAAAACTGAAAACAGAATTAGTTATCAATTTCAAGTAATATTACTGGAAAGCCCCAGATACAGTGTGGGAGAGGGAGTAACTGAACAGTGTCCAAAAATTTCCCAAATTTGATGAAAATTATAAACCCACAGATACAAAAAGCTCAATAAACCATAATTAAAGCAAATATAAAGAAAACCAATGATACAGAAAACATCTGAAAAGTAGGCAGGGAAAACAAGAGTCATTCTGTACATAGGACCAAAAATGAGAAGGACAGCCAATTTACAGACACAATTCAGGTAAGTAACACGACCAAAAGAAATGGTAAAGTACATTTATCTTCCTTGAGCTGTTAGATTCTTGGAAATATAAGTATGTGTGTCTCTTTCAAAACTTATCAAATTGTGAATTTTAAATGTATAAATTTTTCTCCTTTAAGTTAAAGATCATATTTTCAAAATAAGTGAATTTCCTAAGGTATATTCATGATAAAGTCAGAAAACATGAGTATTTCAGGCACTATGGACTCCTTGGGGACAAGTAACCACATTTTTACAATTATTATTATCCCCTTTCCTTCCCCTTTCCATTGCGATCAAGGCTCTCTGACGTGGAAATACTTTAAGTTCGTGAGTAACAGAGAACAAGGCACCAACAGGAGGTGCATGTAGGACCCGGACCCTACTAGCCGGGGACAGGCAAGGGCCAACATAAACTGAGAGCTCAATAACCACTTACTTGTGCTATGACGCTACGCATGAGACACGGACGCTGTGTGGGCAGGACAAAGAGCAGACATCTTACTAGAGGAGCCATGGGGAGAATCTCAGCTCTTACCAGGAAAAGCCTGAGGTTTAGGAACTGTAGTAAAAATATTAAACACACACACACACACACACACACACACACACACACACACACACTATAAAGTAAGCAGCTTCTTTGGGTATTTTTCCCTTCTAGAACTATAACTTTCTCATGTTACAATAAAGCAGAATGGTTCAAAACAAAGTGCAGCAATTTGAAGTCTGGGGGAAAGTTATACATGATAAAAGTATACAGATAGATTTGATGAAAACGTTATTTTTGGATTACCTGTTTTATTTAGCATCATGTATACACTGATGTACAATTGTATACAGGATTCGTAAAAGTCATATATACCTGCAAATGTATGATGTGCATACAGTTTTTAAGTAAATTAACTTAAAGAGCGAACGTGTGCATGCGCAAGCAAGAGGGAGAGGGAGAATCCCAAGCAGGCTTTGCTCACTCAGTGCACATCCTGATGCAGGCCTCGATCTCATGAGCCAAGAGAATATGATCTGAGCCAAAATCACGTCAGACATTTAACCTATTGAGCACTCCATATGGTTTATAAAAGTAACACAATTATCAGCAATGTAATAAGTATAAGAAATGAATGAAGGTCATAAAAAAATCACAAACATGAAAAGCTGTTTCCCAAGGTCAGAAATAATACACATGACAACCACCCTGTAGAACAAACAGATGACCGAAAAGCGAAAGACAGAAGTTTGTAGGCTTGATGTGTTATGGTCTACGTCACATTAAAAGGGGAGAACATGTATTTGGGGGTGACGTAAGACACGTCAATACTATTAGCAAGCAAGCTCTCACACTTAAGCATTAAAGGCTTCTCTGTACAATGTAAATTTTATATGTTGTAATACCAAACCAATCAATAAATAATTTCTGAGAAAATCCTTTGTACAAAAACCTGTGCTAAGGGGTAATGGATAGGATCACAATAAGATAAAAGCTTATGATCTAACTGAATAAAGAAAGATATAACCGCTTTACAGAAGGAAAAAAATTTTTTTCAGGTTCAAAAGCACACAAAATGTAAATGCCTTTATCACCATATCAAACCCAAGTGTTACAGCAAGTAATATATAATGCCTGGCAATTATATTAATAATGCCCCAATATTAAATTAATGTAAAATATAATCTATTAAAACACAAAAACTGAAAAGGTCAATATACTGCTCTAAAAAACCACTAAAATAAAACAATTTAAAATAATTTCTATTTCAATACAATTGGGCAATAATGCACTGAAAGACCTAAAGAAATTTTCAGAAATTTCCAACTACATACGCAGTCACCATGATTGGAGAGATTTCCTGAAAAGGTGAAGTAAAGACCTCCAAATGTCTTCTCCTCCATGAAAGCAATGAGAATAAGGGCAAAACCAACTTTTTAAGACTGCTGGAAGTTACTCAAAGACTAAAACACTATGAGGAATGTAAATTCATGAAAATGACTGACTACTGGCAAGGAAAATGACCTTTGTGGCGCTTTAACTATTCCCAATCCGTTGTGCACAAACTAACGAGGATGATGACTCATCAAATGGATATCAAAAAAGAGTATTTTAGGTGTGTGTGTGTGTGTGTGTGTCTGTAAATTTGGGAGTTAAAAAGTAAAATAACCGAACGAAAGCTCACTACATAGGGTGTCAACAGCAGATCTGAGCTGGCAGAAGAAAACAAGCAAAGAACACAGAGGAAAGGGAACATAATGAGAAGGAGGAGGAGTAGAAAAAAGGAGAGGGCAAAGCAGAGGCGGAAGGAAAGGAAAAGCCTCCAAGAACCACAAGACACTATCACATGTACCAAAATATTCGTGGAGGAATTGCTAAAAGAAACAAGAAAGGAGCAGAAAGAAACTCAAGAATAATGGCTAAAACCATTACAAGTTTGATGAAAACTCCCCAGGGTAGTGATGACATATACGATCTACAAACTACATAATTAATAAGTAATATAACCGTAAGATAATATAATTAATATAACCATAATTAACATAGTAGCATAATATGATCATAATGGACGGGTACGTTTGTAAACATACATATGCATTACATGTATGAATCAAAAAAGGAATTTTAAAAGGTAAACAACAAAACACCTAACACACAAAAGAAAGCTGTAATGGTGAAAGCAAGTATCAAAAATGACATAAGAACATGTAGAATCAAACAGAAAAACAGTAGATCTAAGTCTCATCATATCAGTAATCACATTATAGATAAGCAGGCTATGCGCCAATCAAAAGGCAGAGATTGACAAAATGCATTTTCAAAACATGATCCAGCTGAATGCCCTCAAAACAGACAAAGATTATATTGAAAGACTCAAAAGAGTTGAAAGCAGAAAAGAAAAAGATAGAGCATGTGATTATTAACCTCAAAAGGTGGCAGTGGCTATGCTACTAATAAAAAAAATGGAATTTAAAACTAAGATTATTACTGGAGATCAAAAGAGGTCATTTTTTTCTAAAAACATCAATCCATCAGTAAAACAAGGAGAATTATAAACATATATAGCCCTAACAAGACAGCTCCGAACTGTATTAACCGAAAACTGAAAGAATTGAAGAAGAAAAGAATTCAAAAATATAAGTTGAGGTCATTAAATCCCATTTTCAGTAACAAAAACAACTAGGTTGAGGGTAAGAAAGGGAAAGGTAAAATTTGAATAAAAATGTATATCAACTAGGACAGGTGAACATCTGTACACCGTGTCCCATAAAACAATCTTGAGTGCACACTCCAGGAGTGGCTGTAAGCCATGATGGCCTCAATACACTTGCCAGGAGCGAAATCAAGGACAGAATACTTTCATTTCCTTTAACAATATTAAATAAAATTAGAAATCTATAAAAAAGGAAAGTTTGGAAATTAACAAATATGTGGCAATTACATAACATACTATTAATTAAATAATGGATCCTTAGAATAAATAACAAAATAAACGTTAAAATACTTTGAGATGAATGGGGGGAAAAGAACATACCAAAAATTATGAGAAGCAGCTAAAGCAGCAGGGAGAGAAAAATTTGTAGCTAGAAACATCTGTATTTAAAAAGAAGAAATTCTCACATCAACAACCTAAATATCTGTGATCAGAAACTAAAGAAGAGCAAACAAAACCCAATACAGGCAGATGGAAGAAAATAAAAACTAGAGCATGAGTAATGAAATACAAAAACAGCCACAATCAACAAAAGCAATTTCTTTGAAAAGATCATCAAAATTGACAAACTGTTAGTTCCAACAAATCAAGGAAAAAAAGAAAGACTCAAATGACTAAGTTAGGAAAGAAAAGGGCAACATTATTACTGATCTTACAAAATAAAAGGGACTGAAAAGAAATAGTATGAACGGTGTGACATCAAATTAGACATATGAGAGTAGATGGCCAAATGCCTCAAAAGAACAAATGAGTGTCACTGAAGAAGAAATGAAATCATCTGAATGGACCCATGACAAGGAAGGAGACTGAGTTACTAAAGAGAAGAAGGGAAGCTCAGCTTTAGATGGCTTCACCAGTGAAATCCACCAAACATTTAAAAAAGAAGTAAGGCCAGTCCTTCACGACTTGTCTGAAAAACAGAGAAGTTTGTTCAAACACTTCCCAGCAGAGTCTATGAGGCCAGTATTAGTCTGATACAGAACCAAGATGAAGGCATAATCGCTTCAGAACACAGAAGCATTATTTTCAACAAAATACTAACAAACTGAAAAGCAGCAACATGTGAGAAGAATTAAGTATGTTTACCAAAAGGGATTTATTCCAAGAACACAAGTTTGGTTAAACACACAGAAATCAACTGAATATAATATATTCTATCCATAGAATAGGATCTGTACCAGGTATAAGAAAATGGTCAGAGACGACAGAGACCCGTCAGAAGGACAGAGACGACAGCATGTCTTCCTCCTGTTGAACAGGATGGAGTAATGGGAGCACCATACTGAGTATGGAAATGATGCCTAATGAATAAAAATGAATCCATGTGCGCACACTGACACAAACACAAACAAAACAAACATGATTAAAAATTTTCTTCCAATACATGCAGGACCAATAGACGTGTTACAAAATAGCGTGAAGGTATTCTTCAAAGGCTAAACTGCTGCCTTTCATCAATCAATCAATAGGCATAGAGTTGATGATATATTAACAATATTTATTTTGATGAAGTTTGGCCTGTTTTCCTTTAGAAAATTGCAAAAGAGCTGACAGAATTTCCTGCGCATCTAATTTGTATTGATGGCAATAAGATGCCTTATTATCTCCAGTTTCTTATTCTACTAATTTAGTTTCCTATCTGTACAGTAGTAAAGGAAAAATGATGGTTTTTATTATTTGGACTTTTACTCCCCAAAAAGCTGTAAAAGACTTGGGCTGACTGTGACCGACCCACAAGCACAACAAAATGCTCACGTGACCATGGACCCACCTACGATTAAACCCGCACCATGCTTTACTGTTAAGCAAAAGTGAATCCTGAAGCAACTGTCCCGCAAGGTGCCAGACTACCCCTCAGACAGCACGTCTGCAAAACCACCCACACATCGCAGCTTCGTTTCTTCCGTTTCTTTCCCTGCAGTCGGACAGGGTTCTTGGCGGATGACAGGGTCAGCAAGAAGTCCAAAAGGAAAGTACCGCAGTTAGCTTTTATGGTCTCTTACAAAGTAAACAGCGCCTGATACCAACACAGCATCCCCGGAGCACCGTTATCTTAAAATATTCAAGCAGATCCCTGGAACAGCGCAAGCCATCCTCAACAAGGGTTGCTAAAAGTGTGCTTTCTGGTAAAAAAGGAGAGTGGGAAGTGAAGGAAAGTAAGACAAAGTAAGGTAAACTGAGGTAAGGTACGGCGGAGCGGACCAGAGGGGCAGGAGCGCCCCGCGCCCAGGGCTCGGATATGCGTACGGCCATGGATAATATTCTGCAAAGTACAATTGACTGAGATGGAAGCCACTCTGCATGGTACAGTGGCGACGGCTAACAAATGAGAGTGCTGTGGGCTGCGTGTTGGTCCCCTGCCTCTCCGCCGCCCCTAATGACGGCAGCCACCTGCTGTTTGATTGTCACAGCTGGGGCCAGTTACACTCCTTGGTGCTGGGCTCTGCCCATGAGCCCCAAGCTCTCTCCTCGCCTCATTACTTTGATGAACTTTTTATGGTCAGCACCCATGAAGACCTCATCTAGGACTGCGCCGCGCAAGCCGGCTCGGGGAGCGCTTCCAGTTACACGAGGTGATGGCGCACAGTGGGCCGGGGCTGCCTGGTCTGTCGGCTAGCGCCCTGGTGACTGTGCTACACCGTGACACCTCGGGGCCTACCACAGGTAACAATGCCAGGAAACGTGCCTGCTCAATAATGTCCTTTCCTCCTCACTGCAACGGGAAGACCGTAAGACGCTGTCATAATGAAGGTTTTAATGGTACATGTTATTACAGGAAACCTAATGTACTGTTTATGATTACTGCCATAAAATTAAACTTCTTTTCATTTTCTATAGATTGAAAGCCATAAGAACATTTTTTTCTTTTGCTTTTAAAGAAAAGGGGATAAAAACTGAAGCAGAATCAAAATCTTCCTTGTGTCAATAAACCATTTTAAATAAAAATGACATAACTTGTTTTTAATGTTTTTTAATAAATAAAATGCAACAGTGATATATCAGGTGATTTTAAGCTAAATCTGGTATAATTTTCATGGTAAAAAGGTTACATTCAAATCATGAATGTCTTAAATACCAAGACTTTACAAGCTTCAGCTGATAACTGCTGGTCAAACCTATACAGAAATCATCAAAGAGTTAACTCTTTGTAGAGGGGAGAACGCTGAGATAATTAAAAAAATGTAGCTACATTTAAAAACCTAACCATCAAAACATATTGTGTGAAAATTATTGAATATCATCTCTATAATTGATAAACACTAGTTCAAGTCTGATAAATGTTTAGCCTAGGAAAAAAAAAACTTTATAGCATTTAAATATTTCAGCGTATCCCGCTCTATATACATACTAGTCATATTTTTAAAATATTCAGACATGACCAGAAAGTATTTAATTTTCTAACGCCTAAAAACCGTAATAGGTGAGAATTTCCGCAGCGGCATTCCAGCTGCAAATATAAATAGACGAAGCCATTTGTTTTAGGCCACTCTCTCCTCAGAGCCAGTATGCACTCTGCTCTTCTAAGTTCCACTGTGAAATTCCCATTCATTGTTAATATTCAAAATGCTAATTATTTTAGTTAAAAGACATGATAACATGAACTTCACTAATGCCCCCAAGCATGCACCTTGTTCTGAGTCTTCTGTTGCCAAAGAAGCACTAACCTGGGTGCTTGCGATGTGCTCTGTACCTCCAAACGGTGACATAAGCTGCTGACTTTCAATTACGTCAGTTAGCAAGCCAGAAGTTGTTACTTACAAAGCTTCCTCAGAAACTTTTTGAACAGCTCACCTAAATACGTCAACGTTTTAGAAGTTATTAATAAGAAAAGGACGCCATGAATTGACACATTGGTGAAAACTAATCTCCATATCATTTCACTTTTAAGTCAACCAGGTTAATTTTTTTAAATAATGAGAAGATTAACATGAGAAGAGATGCTCTTGTGTAGCTGCCCTATAATTGCATTACGACTGATTAGTAGGAGTACGGAGACATATACACACTCATGCAGGATTATTTAATTTTTTAAATGGTTTTGTTGTTGATGATGATGTTGTTGTTTCTGTTGTTGTTGTTGTTGTTGGGAAAGACAGAGTGCAAGAGGGGGAAAGGCAGAGAAAGCTGGAGACACAGACTCCGAAGCAGGCTCCAGGATCTGAGCTGTCAGCACAGAGTCCGACACAGGGCTTGAACCCATGAACCCTGAGATCATGATCTGATCCAATGTCAGACGTTGAACCAACAGAGTCACCAGGTGCCCCTCATGCAGGTTTATAGGGCAGAAGCATTGGTATTTATTGTGTGAAACACAGACGCTTACTTCTCTTCAGCAATCTAATAATGCCAAACTTACAGTCTGTGGAAACCAACTTTAAAAATAACACAGTAAAAACACTTAATGGCTGGACTTTATGGCATTTAACTTATCAATCAAGTAACCAGGAAAAATAATCTACACAGTTTCACACACTGTCCTTTTTTCAGGCAAATATCCTTCAAAGTGTGAATTGTTTCCGTATAAAGAACATGATGAATCCCTTCACTAAATGAGTGCATGCTAGGGGCCTGTAATGAAATCACAGCAATGGGGTGTTTCAGTGGATGAGTGGTTAATTGCTAACACAACCTCTGTCTATGCAAGAAGTAAAAGAGGAATCGACTGCATTGCTGAGTGTATGGAAAAAACCTTGAAGTGGATGTGAGCAAGAAATGGGCTACCTACTTCAGGAGCAGTGACACCCCAGACTGACAGCACACACAGGAAACCGGGGTTGCGAGTAGGACAGCGCGGCCACACCCAGACCTCTAGAAAGCAGGGTCCTGAGCAGAGACGGAACCAGGCAGGGTGCTGGTCGTGTGACAGACCCACAGACCAGTGTCCAGAACCAGGCAGAACTGACGCCTGTTTACAGGATTGAGGAACATAAATTACTTCTACAGAATCTATATTCCTCAATACTGGCAGTGTTTGGGTTTTTTTCCAAAGGAATCTATGGAGAAAATGTGAAGGAACTAATACAAAAGTGTACATTCTACTACTAAAAACAGACAGGTGAGCACATGAACACAGTTTTAAGCAAAATGGAAGTCAGTGACCCACAATATCGAATAATTATGTTTGCAAAGAATAACAGAACAGAAAAGATGGAGAACTCTCACATTTTAACAGCATTTAAATCTTGTAGTCTTTCCTATATCCTTTAATACATCTGATGTTGACAATTACCCTGTGAGACCAAAAGTCATTTTTTATTGGCTAATGAAGAAATTAGCAATTTTTATTTCCTTCTGTCCAAATCTAGACAACTTTCCATATCATGGTTTACTTTCCATAACACACTATTAAAATAACTTATAAACGTCCCAAAAGACATAGTCATATAACGCTAGGAGAGTCTGCTTTTCCATGCATGTCCTAGGGGTACACTCAGGATTCTCCCACAGGGTCGCAGAGTGTGTGTGTCCCCGCCCCCCCGCCCAGGATCTGAGGAAATCTAATTCTCACGGTATCGGCACCTGCAGAGGCAGAAGGTGATGAGGTCAGGAGGGTGTGGCCCTGGAGAGGGCATTAGTGCCTTATAAAAAATAACCCACCCGTAGAGCTGCCTCGCCCCTTGAATCACATGGGGACCCAGGAAGTAAAGCGCCATCTCTGCAGCAGGAAGTGGGCTTTGGCGACTCCAGATCGCAGGTGCCTGGGCCTTGGGCTCGCGGCCTTCGGAACGGAGACCGGTGGCGGCGGCCGTCCGCAGGCTGCCCGGCGCACTGAGGCCGCCAAGTAGCCACGTGTGGTGGCGCCTCTTTAAACCAGACCTAGAGGAACTGTTTCTTTACGTGGTATTTCACACAGATCAAAGGACACACGTAACCTCGAGTAAGTGTGGAGGCGAATATGACGCCATCGTACGGCTTTCCCTAATCTCATCTCACCGCCTCCTATCTGAAAAATAAACACGTGCTGAGTAAGTTTATCATTCCTTCACTTGATTCTACAGTTTTAAAACACGTGCATATCCTCAATAAACTAACAAATATATTTTCTTATTATATTTTATAATAAAATAAAATCCTATACTGCTTAATTTGGCTTATTTTTCAACTTTTCAAAAACAGGATCATATACTGGTAACGTAATAAATGGACATTTGGGTTGTTTCCAATTTTTCCTGATTCCTAAACACAAATTTTGTTTTTTAAGTAGTTTCTATTTCAGCATAAACTTGCGTGTTAAATCTATCGACTTCCAGGTGCTTTGGTTGTGTACGCACATTCTCATTTTCTCCTCTATAAAACCTACGAGAATAGAGGGTTGCCTGCGGGGCTCCGTCGGTTAAGCATCCGACTTGACCTGAGCTCAGGCTATCACCTGATGGTTCATGAGTTCGAGCCCTGCACTGGGATCCACACTTCAGCACAGACCCTGCTTGAGATTCGCTCTCTCCCTCCCTCTCTCTGCCCCTCCCCTGTCGTCCTCTCTCTCTCTCTCTCTCATAATGAACAAACATTTTTCAAAAACATAAAAATAAGAACAGCAAGCATGTTTCCATTTTTCAAGATTTATATACATTCACAAACAATGGGCAACATTTAATCTACAACTATCAGATTTATTTGAAGTATTATTAAATAATATGATCTAAAAATTCATTTGAACCTTTCAGGAGACCTGATTTCCATTCCTAGATGGTACTGAACGTACAGTGAGGCATGTTTACCACAGCCCACACAACAGTGTGCTGTCCAACTGAACAGTGATCTCCATGTTGGGGAGATCTGAACCTTGCCCCGTCCTGCTGGGCACCCACACACATCAGCCTCCCACGGCTCAGAGAGAAAGATGGCCAGGGCGAGAAGACAGGAACAGCGGACGGTATTTTCCCAGGAAGCTTTAGATAATGGCAATTCAAGCCGTAATTTACATTAAAACACCAGCAACACAAGAAGAATAAAAAATTAATTACATATTCAATATTTTCTCCAAAATTCTACTGGAGTCCAAAATCCAAAATTAAAAAGGCAGCACCTCTTCAATAAAGAAATCCTGCCAGTCCCTTACAACTCCCACCTCTTCTTCCAAAAGGAGAAACCTGACACTTAAACTTCCAACACCATAACCTTAACATAATAATAATACCATGATTATATGGTGGCATTTGTATATATGATAAATAGCATTAAGTATGGTATGTTCTAACTAGTTACCTATTATAACAGTGGGGATTCAGAACACAACTTTTGTTTCAATTTTTAGGTTAAAAATAGTGGATACAATGTAAAAGTGGAATCCCCTCACAAGAGAAAATATAACCCTAGTATTTATTTGGTACTCTGTAAGAGGAATATCAACATTTTCCAATCAATCAAGAAGTAAAAAGCACAGCAAAAACTTGAATGTACATCCTTAAATTAGGAAGAATCACACTCTCATAAATCCATTGAGACAGACTTCAATACTTCTACAAATAGTCATAATAATTCCTATTGCTATATTTCTATGACAGAAATATTATAGTTCTTTTCTTTTGTGCAATGTAATCATAAAAATATTTGTATACATATTGATATTTTTAAATTATAAACAGAGCTAGCTTTAGCAAAAGAAAAACCATGCCAAACATAAACCTATTCTCATGACAGACTGATTTAGTTCGAAGGACCTTGATTTAAACCTATTATTCAGATAACAACAACAAAAAAAAAAATGGACAAGCTATAAATCTTCAGTAAAGGATATATCACTATACTGTGTTTTAGTTAAAGGGAACTAAATAGAAACACTTTAGATTAATTGGGGAGGAAATGATTATTTCCAATTTCATGTCACTTATAAATGGAGACAAAATAATTTAACAAATATATATATATACACAACTAAAAATTCACCCTTGGGACTCCTGGGGGGCTCAGTCAGTTAAGCGCCCAACTTTGGCTCAGGTCATGGTCTCACAGTTCCTGAGTGTGAGCCCCACGTCAGGCTCTGCATGAGTGGTGTGGAGTCAGCTTGGGATTCTCTCTCCCCTCTGTCTGTCTCTGTCTCTGTCTCTCTCTCGCTCTCTCTCTCTCTCTCTCTCTCTCTCCCTCCCTCCCTCTCTCTCCCTCTCACCCTTCCTCCCTCCCTCTCTCTCCCAAAAATAAATAAATAAAACTTTAAAAAATTCTCCTTGATTCAATTGCTGTGCAGTAAGATTATGACAGAACTTTTGCTGAACATTTTAATTTCCAAATATTCTCTAATTGATGTCCTTAATGCAATAATCTGAAAATATAACTAATACAGGTAAGTAAATTTTTCTTGATACCTCTTCAAACATTCTCATGCTATTTAAGAAGAAGAGCATCCACATGAGTGACAAAATGCACCATCCTGACTATGGAGGCGGAAGACTAGTGAGTCCACAGACACCTTGGACCATCACAAAGCAAAGTTGGTACTGGGCAATGGGTCAGGTCAAAGGTCGTGAGCCACTTTCGGTTCACACTTGGCATGTGCCAAGTCAAGATGCCAGCCCTGGAAATATAAAGATGAATGAAAAGATCCAAAACCCTGGGAAGGCTTCCAGCTGCATGTCCGCACATAACAACCGGGGGTCATTTCCCTAAGCAGGCAGCAGAACGCGGGAAGATTGCTAGAGGAATATTGAGGTTCATTAATAAATCCTCCGCGTGAATGTGCTGCCTGAAGGTCAGGAAAACCAGCGTTTCCAGCCGGAGGTGAGACACTAAACTCAGTACAGAAAATAACAGAAGAGCCGAAAGTGGATCAGCTCCTCGAAGTGCCCCACGAGACCAGGAGACGCCGGCTGGGGCGCGCTCTGCTGCTTCAGTGTATTTACCCGAGTCCGATTCCGAGTATTGATTTTCAGATACACAACTGATTAACTAACACTGTTTCCAAAGGTGAAAAAACATGAAATGAATGCTCCAATTAATTCTAAACACATTGCAATTTCAAAAATGTTAAAATATGAAAAAAACATGTATCTCATATGCAGGCATCAGATAATAAATCATAATATACCTACTCTTTTAGAGGCAATAAACACACAGTAACACACAATATACAAATACCTGAAAACCAAATGTCCCTGGTAAAGGCCGAAGTACTGTAGTAAAATTTCTTTCACAACATTTTAGATTGCTAGAGGTTTTTCCATTAAAAGAATACCTGTCTGCATACCAATTAGGCAACTTCACAGATCTTACAACAGTGACAACTCATTAGGATTTTATCTCTACCTATCCAAAAAGGGAATATTCTATACTTCAAATAAACCCTACAATGGTCCTTATCTTATTTGGTAATTTAAAAACTCAGAGAAACTCTCATATGAAAGTTTCACAGTATCGTATTATCTTACATTTAACTAAAAAATGAACCAAAACATTAAACAAGAATTGGGGTATCGTGTGTACACACACACAGATCTGACATGACAGCATAAATCCTGACCGACACATTCTTGTTCCTTCTGAGTATCAAAGAGGGAAAAAATTGTGCTCCCATTTTTTAATATAGTTATTCTATCTGGTGATATCACAGCCGTGGCTCCACCACTAAAGAAGAATGATTTTAAATGTATTTTTACGTGTATATACACAGAAGCAAACATATCTGACGGCCGAATCCTCCTCTGCAGCTGTAAGCTGATTTCCAGCTGTCCGCTATCTCTCTGCAACTGACTACTGGATGGTCAGTATAAATTCAGATCATATAACCCTGCCCGCGTCTGCCTCTCTCCCACGCCACAGCCCCTGAGCCCTGTGACTTGCTCCGTCTCCAGTGTTCTCTCTCCTGGCTAATGAAACACCATTTTCCAGCCAAGCATCCAAACCGGTCAACCATCACTGTGCCAACAAGCACTCGTGCATCAGTTACCAGGGCCCCGCGCCTGCGCCTCCGGGGCGCACCTCTTCTACCATCGGTCTGTGCTCCCGGACTCGACGGCTTCCTCATCCATTTGCTGAACAAATTAAACAAAGGATCCTAACCAGCCTCAATGCCTGTGATTACTCTAAATTCAGTCATCAGTTATACTGAAGACATACTATGTACAGGGTCACCGCATTGTTTTTTATCCAAACCACAGCACTTTATGAGACAGAAAGAAGGGCCACCCGATAAGACACTAAGACATCAGACATGAAACTCCTCTGTTGCTTCAGTAGAAAAACACGCGAGAACAGACAGCATGATCCGTGTTCCACAAATGAGGAAGAAACAAAAGAAAAAACTTTTGAACACCCTGTTACTCCTCCTAAAATAATATAAAAGCGTCCACCAAAATAATGGTTATTTTCATTTCTGACTTCTGACTTTAAATAAAACAACAAAGAGTACAGTTGAGTACTATGTCAGTAGGTACTGAAAACAGAACAAAGCACGAATCAGAACCGCTCAGGAAAATACTGGGTTGAAAATAAAACCGTGTTTTTTTGTAGGAAAAATGTAGTGGAAATCAGCAATGTCAAGTATCTCAACCTAATTAAGGTATGGTCTCATCTCTCTTTAAATTATTTTTCACTGTCTATTTAGGAAGGGCAAGTACTTCACAGATCGATCAGACTGCTAATTTCTAAGTGGAGTTCTGTTCTTGCACTTACGGAAATATGTCCTCCTAAATATTACAGTAAGGGGGAAAGATAGGTTTGCCTTACACAACAGTATCTTCGTAAAAAAAAAGTGTTTTCTGTGAATATTCTCATTTCTCTCGAACTGTTTTAAAAATAAAGTCTTCCAACTTTCTTTTCTTCTAAAATAAAAAAGCAAGGCTTTGATTACCATACACAGCTAATGAGCTAAAGACAGTAATATACGCAGAACTGTCCCACGATGAAATGTACAATTATAAAGGACTTCCGGAATTCTTTTGCCATCTCAGCTTCCTACCAGGTGCTGAATCCCAGACAAGAACTACATCGCTTTTCTATCGTAAACTTTTCTTCACTCCAGGTTCACGCTCTGTAGTCAGAGATAACTGTACAACCCAGCTGGGTGGTTGGCTGGGAGCGTGGCAGAGTCTAGACAGCACCTCTGGTGCGTTTATAGCCTCCATCATGGGTATTAGAGAGGGGGCTCTCATGCCAACGGCACTGCCCCGTCACACAGACCCAGTGTGTGCATCTGACAACCAAGAGCAAGGGCGCCTGGGGCTCAGCTGGTTAAGCAGCCGACTCTTGATCTCAGCTCAGGTCGTGATCTCACAGTTCATGGGTTCGATCCCCACATGGGGCTCTGTATTGATGGCACAGAGCCTGCTTGGTATTCTCTCCCTTTCCCTCCCCCACATGCACGCTATCTCTCTCTCTCAAAATTAAATAAGTATTTTTTAAAAAAAGACAAAGAGCAATTACTAGCATTTGAAATGTACAGATCAAGGGTGCCTAGGGGCTCAGTCAGGAGAGAGTCCAACTCTTGAATTTGGTTCAGGTCATAATCCCAGGGTTGTGGGATCAAGCGCTGTGTTGGGTTCCCCGCTATGCGTGGAGCCTGCTTAAGATATTTTTTCTCTCTCTCCGTCCCCCCCCCCCCACTCAATCCCACTCTCAAAAGAAAGAAGGAAAGGAAGAAAGGTACCGATCAGACATAAAAAATACATATAATCTATTTTGGACTAAAATCAGATATATATTATTGAATTTAAAGGTAAAGTCAATGTCAGAAAAAAATCTCAAGTCCAAGTACTAATCTTCCAACTCTGAGGTCCCAATAATGTGACTTCACACTGTGTTTAGATTTGATCAAATGATTTTAAATTTTTTTAAAAGATGAATAAATCAGGGTACTGTTATATTTAGATAAACATCACTAAAAAATACTAAATAAACAAGAACACTTAAATTTGACTGATTAGCATGCTCTATCATCTACCAAAAAGGCCACATGGGAAGTCAAATTATAATTAAACAGCTGATTCATGAGGATGCAAGGTAAAGAGCCAGCTCCTTATTACGGTAAGAAGCTGCCCCAGGTGAGGGTCCTCTTCCCTATGGTGTCCAATGAATGCTTTAAAAGCCCCTGGCTTTGTGTTTACCTGGTGTGCAATGTGATGTAGACTACCATCTTTTATCAGTAGGACTCTTACTCAGAGAGGCTGTAGGATAAATGACGTAGATTACAGCTGCCTTTCATTACATCCAAGTCCTAAACAGTCACGTTAATTAAATTCTAAGGCTGTTTTATGCTAATTTGCAAGTAATTATGTAACTATTCAAACCATGTGCATGCATATGTACATGAACGTGCATGTGTACACTTGAAAATATTTACACATCTGCATATACCTGTACATCTTACTACACATTTACACACATGTATGTATACATGAGTGCATATAAAATCTTCTAGATATGATTGCAGAAAAGGTCTTAATGACACGTCCCCCCGTCTCCGTGGGTTTACGGCATGAGATCTTTGACGTCATCCACCGAATGACCCTTCTGAGCCACCTCATGTACAACAGCCACTCCGTCTTACACCACCTGACCAGCGAGGAGCTCACACTTCTTCCGATGCTGCTGTTGTCATTCACTACCGGTGAGAAAAGTCACCAGGTCTCTGCCAACTTTCCCAGAAAAATGAGTGACAGTGACGGACCGGTCCAGAGCTGACCCACAAACCCCAGCAGTAATCACCCTTGTACAATGGAAGAAAAGCCAAGAGAGAATTCACTGGGCTACAACGTCAGCGCGGGTACCAGGGAGGAGAGACCCAACTCTGAGGGGACGCCAGTCCACCCGCTACCACTCTAGGAGCCATTCACCCCCCAGCAGGGAAATCTACAGCTTTGTCTGGGCTGCAGATTCAGGGACCAGAAGAAGAGGTACGATATCTACACAAAAGGAGTACCTGAATCAATTTTCCAAAAGCCCTTCTCCTGAACAGTGCTATCCCTTGGCCCTGAACCGCACAGTGCAGTTGGACACAGGCAGTGATGAGGCTGTCATCGGTCGGAATGCTGCGAACCCCTGTGCACGCCAGCGAGAAGGGCTTGCGCTGCGCCTTAGTTCTCTGGTCTGAACCTACAAGGGAAAAACCATCGGTGGGCAAGACCTAAAGGAGGAATCGATATACGTCCCGAAGGGCAGCGGGCTACCAGGTCCTAATCCCTGAAACCTGAACACGTGACCCAGTATGAAGGGGGGAGGTGGCAGATGCTACTAGACTAGGAGTCTAAGTTGGGAAAATTCACCTGGGTCATCAGGCAGGGCCCTGGGAGCAATCACAAGTGTCCTTCTACAGGGAGCAGCGAGAGATGTGACAGACAAGAGGAGATGGCAGGAGACAGGGAGGTGGGGACGGGCGTGAGGTCCCCACAGCTGAATGGAGCCAGCAGCCACAGAGCGAGTGTGGCCCTGCCCGTATCTTGATTTTCACCAGTGATGCCAATGTCTGCCGTACAGCCTACAAAACCGAGAGAAAATAAATTTCTGTTGTTTTAAGCCACCAAGTACCTGGTAGTTTGATGCAGCGTCCACAGGAAGCCAAGATTTCGCACTTTGCCCAGAATATTTATAGGATATGTTCTAAACCGAAGCTCTATAAAAAATGTATCGTAATACAAAGTTAAACAAACAATAAAGTCCTTAATGACATTGTTGGCATTAATATGCGTTTTTAAATGTACAGAACTCCCTTTAATTCAATGTACAGAATATCATAAAAGCTTCTTTTGAGCCCTCACGTTCTACTTTTTTTCATTCTTATTTTTAAATGAGCATGTGGTTTTATTTCTGATCCTAGAAAATTAAGACATGTTGGACCATTTTATAAAGTTCTGTAATTGGTGTGAGTCCTACTTCAGAGTGTATTTTTGGAATTAATTAAGTTCAGTGAGTATTCTTACAATCATGTTCTTCCTTCCAGGAGTATCAGCCTAGACTGGAAAAGGGTGCTCAGAGCATGTTCTTCCTTTAAGTTAAGCTGGAGATGAGCTTTTAGAAAAAAGGAAGAGTCCAAATGTCAGGATGTTTTCTAAAAGGAAGACACCTGTTCCAGAAAGCCCCTACTTTTCAGTTGCTGCCAACAGAAACGTGTCCTTGAACGCACGATGTCTAACCGCTGACCCTCCAGTGACCAGAGCTCAGAGGTCTCAGAACGCAGTCCATGACCTGGGTCTCCCCACCACCCCCACCACCCCCGCCACCCCCGCCAGCACCCACCACCAGGGAGAAGGAGGCCGAGGAGTGTGGGAGAGGACACTGCTACTGAAACAGTAAAGGTTCTAAGCACTCCCTCCCAGAAAACCCTCAATCCCAATATTCAAACCAGTAATCTGATGCACACCATCGCTTCAGGGGTATGAATGCTTTAGCAGTAGGAAATATTAATCAGTGAAATCATACACACTTTGTGGTGAGAAAAATACAACTTATTTGGCACTAAAATAAGGAGCGAGCAGCTCCAAACACTGAGATGTAAAAATGCTTTCCATGTCATAGTAAGTAGGTCTGACCTTCTATTACTAATCTCACGGAAATGCAGAAAAAGACTTTAAGACAACAGGGCCAGGACAAAGTAATCATGTCAACGACCACTAATATAATTGAACATCATATAGGATTTTTACTTCATCATCAGTAAATCTAAATAAATACAGTGAACCACATGGCATATACCAAATTTTATATATTGGTATAATACATATATAATATAAAGAATGGATGTCTCAAAATTCAAGTGATTTATTAATATTCTCATGTATGTGCCATGCAATATGAAGGGGCCTTTAAATTGTAAGTTGACTAAGATGTAACTCAAGATATCAAGTATTTGACTTTACTTCAGAGAAGTTCATAAACCTCTTCAAATCTCCTGAAAATGACTTATAATTTCTATGAAATACCTGCATTTGGGTTACAAGTTCCAGCATTCATTTTCCAAGTGTTGTTCTTCTGCACTATTCTACTCATATAGACAGACTCAAAAGGAAAACAATGCCAAAACCCTCCTTCTTAACCAAATAAATACTGAACGTCAAAAAAGGAAAACAATGCCAAAACCCTCCTTCTTAACCAAATAAATACTGAACGTCAAAAAAGACACCAATTCAATGTAGGCCATGGTTACCGTTGCATAGTATCTGATTTGTAATCCATTTTCAAATTTCAATTTTTTATTGTACACCTTTCTTTATAATTTTAACTAGTGTTTAAGGAAATCCAACAAACTCATAAAATTCAATATGAAATAGAGATTTTGCAATAAATCTCTCTGCATGTTTTAGAAAACCACCCTTGCATTTCTTAAGCAGACATTTAAATGCTCTCAAGTATAACAGGGGAAACTCTATCACGCATAACTAACATTGTAAACACCTATAATTAATTTTACTGATTGTTTAAAAACTAGAATATGTACCACTCCCCAAGAATTTAAAAATCAGTATCACTCCCAGTTATAATATCCACAAAAACCTGTCTGAGATTCTCATGTACACCCACGCACGTGTAAGAGTATACACATATGCACATGTGTACACGTTCGACACGCACCCTGGTGCACCCACACCTGTGGTTCTTTGCTGAGAATACACACGTAAAGGTGTATACGAGGAGTGCCATAGCCACTATGGCACTAACCAACCACAAATTAGTTTTTCATTTCTACAGATAACAATCATGATTGCTTAATACAAATGTACATATAAATGTATAATCACATATTGATTAGTTTAGCTTTTAGCAAAACACAAGAGTATATTGCATTTCTCCAGAGTAAGGTAGTATTTTTTTAAAATTATACCAACAGACCATTAGCATTGAGTGAATTTATTTTCCCCAACAGTGCTAAAGATATGCAAAATTTTCATTCTTTAGAGTTGCACAGTAAATGATTAACACCAGCTCTGCTCATTATCTCGCTTAACAAAACTTCTCTAAAAACAAATAAATCAAAAATGCCTCCAACATTCCTGAATAAATAAATTACAGACCCATTCAGTGGCAGCAATGGTATTTTAAAAAGCTTGTGCAAGCTCATTGTACAATTTTATTACAAAACCGCATTTGATAAAAGAAAAAACTGCCCACTTTTTCATCCTCTACATAGTTTTACTAGCAGGGATAGCTTCTCAAAGATGAAGAAACTTTATAATAGCAACATATCTAGGAAGTGTTAACCCTGTGTTCCAACAGATTAGAATCACTGCTAATTAGGAGCTGATACTTCTTATAAAGATACTTTTAGGAGCCAAGAGTATTTTTCTCTCATAATGAGAATATAAGGATAATGACAGCTAATAGGAGCCGTCACTATATGATCAGAGACCATAAATGAGAACATTTATATAATGGGAAACACAATTCTTAACTTTAAAACTATAGGTTGCAGAGAACTGGTTTTATTTCTACATAAACCCTCACGACTCTTCACTAAGCAAGTTCCTTGAGAACAGCAGACAAAGGCATCCCGTGCGTCCTGGTTTCAGTAAAAATGGGCGTTATAGAACACTGGTCCCTACACCTTATATTTTAAAAAATCTCAGTGCAGAAACAGTACTAATTAAGCATAAACGTTAAGAGGACAAAATTAATGAAGTGATGAAATTGCATTATTTTAAAGTGAAAATCAATGTATTCTAGGATTCAATAAAGCTCATCAGGTAATAAGTCCACTGAATACTAAAGACTGTAAGCTAAAATCTAAAATTAAAGCTCCGAGTTAACCTATATTTTATTCAAACAACCACTAAAAAACCATTTTCTTTTATGACTGACAAAAGTTATAACACTAGAAGATCTAATGTAGAAAAAGCTCTATAATTATTCTAATCGTGCCACTAAAAGTGTCCTTCAAAATAATTCTATCCACAAGATTCTGCTGTTTCCAAAAGCACACATACACGTAAAATAATTCAGTTCAAAACACAATGAGCTCCTCTATCGCCATAACCTAAAAGATTTTTCTTGGAATTAAAAAAAAAAAAAAAAGAACATGTAAATTAAGGTGACTGAAACATGCTTTCATCTAGCAGAGTAATATGGTAGCTATTCATCACCTGAAGTCATAAAACACTGGGTCTCGTCCTTAGCATATTCTAATGAAGCCTATCATGCAAATGAGAGTGACCTTTTCCTTGCGTTCTGCAAGTTCACATTTATTCCAGGAGTACATAGAGTTTGCCAATACAAACTAGCCAAAGACTGGTAATTACTGTAATCAATTAGTAGTTAGTGTCGTTCTGCTCATTTTCAGCTAATGTCAACTAAGCCATTTTTGAGAGAGCCACCCTTGACAACAGCTCTTCTGTTGTTGTTTTTAAAATGAGGGGAAAAAGAAACTAGAAAGAGGAAAACACTCAAACTTTCCAATATGGCCGCTCAGTTGCATCCCTCCAAATGGCGTGAAGAGGCAGGACAAGGCCCTAAAGTTTATAACGGACAAAGACTCTCGGGTAAAGTTGTGTATCCTTAAAATGACATTGAAGTTTCCTGCCTATACAATTAAACATTAATATTTAAATATTTAAATGAAGGACACTCTCCTGCGCAGCAGTTCAGACTTGGTGGAACTTGGGCACTCTTCGCAACGGTTGAGTAAACAGGCCATACCCTCTGCTCGGGAACAGTCTATTCTGTCGACAGTTATGGATAGGAAACATTACGGCAGCCGGTAATTAAAGTAAAAACTAATACTGTCTCAGAGATGGGGAATTTTGTAAAGGAAAATCATTTATCATGGCTTACAGTTCTCACAACTGAAATGAATTATCTTTTCCTTAACACATATCCATTTTAAAGCGAGAATATTTACTAAGCTACAATGAGGCCCGCTGGCCCATCTTAATTGCATTAGCTAGCAGGCACGAAACAAAAACGTAACAGGTCACAGAAAATATCCCCCACAGACTGCACAACCTAAAGTGGGCATCAGAAATAAGTACCCATTTAAGGGCTAGTGACTCACAAGGAAGCCAGACTATTGAAAAACCTATAGTCGTTTCCCCATAATACGGTTGTGTTTAAAATTTACAACAGGCACTAAAGGAAAATATCTCTGTGATTGCTAGCACGGAACTGCTAATTTCGTGTCAGCCAATGTCCTAGTGCTGGACCCGGCCAGAACGGGAAGGACAAGAGATTCAATCCTCACTTATGAAAATGTCTGAGAGGAAAAGAGAGGCCTCTCCTGTGCTAGAAGGAAAATGAATCTACAGTATCTCAGAAGTTCTCCAAAAAAAGAAAATATTAATATTGAGACGAATCATTTCGCTGAGATTGCTCAACTTAAGCAGCGGAGCCAAATGCCAGCCCTGTTTGTGTGTGTCAAACTCGGACGTACGAGGTCCTGTCTTCCTTGAATCTATGCGATCCACGACCTTTTATGAACTGGAATCTCTGCCCCCCAAGGAATTCCTGATCTGAAATAAAGAGAGCTTACTTGGAAGGAGTATTACAAGGGTCAATATATAATCATCACACAACTGATATTTCTCTGTGTTTATACATACCTGTAAAACACTGACACGTAACTCTGTGTGTGTGTGTGTGTGTGTGTGTGTGTGTGTGTGTGTACTTTTATTCTCTTCCAGATGAGGACATTCAGTTAATTTCTTGGTCCCAACAACATCATTCTTAAATACCTAAACATATCAATGAAATGATACGTTTAAACTGAAGCCATCTATAAAAGACTAATTACGTGTGGGAAGAAAACGACTAAAGACCATTTCTGTCTTAAATCTGTAACCATGCACAGAGACAACTTCTCGAAACAAAACGCGCAAGAGTGGCAGAGCAAGACCGCCGACACGCCGACACGCAGCCCTTCTCGGGGCCCCGATCACGCAGCGAGCCCAGCGGAGGCCCGGGCGCCGGGCTTGCCGAGCCCCCGCGTGACCGCGGAGGATTTGGGGCGCGCGCGGGGGGCGCCTGGTTTTGGGGTCTTTGCTCCCAGGGAGCGATCGGGGTAGAGAGAGCAGTCAAGTGGCGGCAAGCGCAGTGACGCTGAGGATTTACTGGCCGCCCTGACACCTCACCCGGCGTCGGCAGGGACACAGAGCCGAACGGCAGGAAGACAGCGGCTTCCATTCTTGTCAGAAGAACAAGCCGACGTGGGCTCTGACAGTCACCGAGAGGGGACGCGTGCAAACAAGATGAGCAAAAGGAGAAAAAATACCCAGTAAATCTGAAGGGCCTAAGGCTTCTCACAAAAAAAAAGCTGCCAGGCAGCGCGAAGGAGCAGCGGCCTGGTGTGTCTCCAAGAAAAGGCTAACACGGAATGCGCCGCTCAACCCCGAGACGAGGGCCTTACGGTAAACACTCGAGACAACTTGTGACCAAAGTCCTGTGACAACACTAATTGTCCATGAAAGGTGACCTGCCGCAAAGCAGCACAGCTCAGTTCCAATAGTGCAGGCTCGCGAGCGGGGACGTGACTGCAGATGACAAAAGACATTCACATATCACAAAAGACTGAAAATCCTGAGGGTCCCTACACAGCAGCGCTGAAGAGACACTTCTCCGACTGTACACTTCAGTGGAAATAATGAAACCCGAGTACAACATGCTAGATTTTCTAATTGTTATTTTCTTAGTGTGGCTTGTCTTACTCTAATGATGGGAAACCGAGAAAACAGACTGGCGGTATCATTTTTAAGAAATTAGAGGTGGCTACTTCATCAATGTAAAAATCTTACAATACAAAAATTGAAGAATAACGTTAAGTTCCTGTTCATATGTACTCCATGAATGATTTAATGCTGCTAAAGTGTTTCAATTTGTTAAGAGTGCTTACTATAGAAAGAGGTCTGAGTATTACATATTATAATTTACAATTATTGCAGCATTTCAATTTTTCCATAAGCTAATCAACTGCATAAAGCACATTTCTAATGCAGTAATTTAAAACTACATTAGGTAACTTTAAATTACCTTGCTTATTATATCTTGTAAAAAAGTCACAGAGATAAAAACTAGTATTTTAATTGATAATTTAACAGAAACATTTTTTACTTGAAACAGAAAAATATGGTGAACCATAAGCCTATGTGTAACTCCTATATTTAAATCGGAATACAGTAAATCTTGTTTAACTTTGGAACTATTTCAATGTTTGGACTGATCTACACAGAAATAGTATAGGAAATTAAAGTGATTAAAATTGAACCCACTTAGTCATACAGCAGATTTTATAATTACCCACTTTCCATATTTAATAGATTTCTAATGTTCATATTATAAACACTCAGATTCTTCTTAAAAAATGAAAATATGACTTAAACACACATAAAGAGTAAACACTGTGATGACCAAAAAATAAAAACTACCTTACAGGCTTACTTTTAATAACTTTGAAAAACAAAAGCAGAGTAATCATTGACATGTACATTTAAAATAAAAACGTTCACTCTTCTATTAAATTCTGTGAGAACTGAAATGCATCACACTAGGCTCTGGGCTACCTGCCGAGGGAGAACAGGACCGAGCCGGTGTCCGTCCGAGGAAACCTTGCATTCTAACTTGACAGCAGCCATCAATACACGCTGTGTGCTCCGCTGAGGAAGGCGGGCAGGCTCTGGGGCCGTGGCTGGGGCGCCGCCCCCTCCAGTTGGTGGTTAACCCCTGTTTCCTTAACTACTAGCCTCTGCAGTCACTCTCCGGCGGGGGGTGGGGGTGGGGGGCTTCACGTCCACCGGACAGCACCAGGAATCTTTCACATCAAATCCAAAGGCTACCGGAGCCTTCAGAAGTAGTGCTACTTAGTGTGTTCTTAGAGAGAAAAGGAAAAGGAAAAGGAAACAAACGTCGCTTTGGAAACACGAGACAGTGAGCAGGAGTCATTTCGGTAGGAATCTGAATGTTTAAAAAGTTCCGGTTGTTCCATTCCTTTTCATAAGATGTCCACAAAATGGCTAGTTATTTAGATTTAAGTCAATTCCCAAAGAGGACCGATCTGAATTCAAATACGCTAACTATGAAAGTCTCAAGAGAAGCACTTGAAAGGTTCTGACCCAGTGGGGATCCCACAGTTCTGGCACTGCCCGCCTGGGTCATCTTGTGAGAGATGTTGGCCCTTTTTGCCTCCAAAAGGGCCAGCATCTTCTTCTGTAAAATGAGATTGTCAGATTAAGTGACCTTGAACTTGAAGACTTCTTCCTGCCCTTGGATGCAGCACCTGTTCTACATATCTATCGCTCGGTAACCTCCGGGTCCCCCATGTTCTGGGATTGAGGTCTGGACCTCCTGAATCACGGAGATGTTCTGCACGTGGGCACCGTTCTGCACACTCGAGGTGGACACTTCACTCACCTTGGACTCTACTCACCCAAGAGAGTGTGTGCAATAAACTTGTGACCTTTAGAAATAAAGGCCATGTAATATGAACACGAGGTGGAGGGGGAAAGAACTTAAAAACTAACTAACAGTGCTTGGTACACTTATCTTTCCAAAATACTGGATGCTGAAGTTAAAGTTTTCTGACTCCATTACTCCTTCTGACTAGTTACCGAAAACGTGCTTGCATTTCATAAGTGGGTTTAGCCTCAAGAGGCTTATAAACTTCACCCCAAGAAATAAGATCAGAATTGTTCTTGTTCACTTATGAGAAGGAGGTGACAATTTGTTGGGACTTCAGTGAAATCTGATAGACTTACCTAAGAAAACTTCAACGAACTGATCAACTCACAAAAATAACAGATCACAGAGGGTCTTATCCAGCTAGTTTGGCTCCATGAAAGACACCTCTGAATTACATCTAACAAGGGCACCCTCTTCCTGTTACAGGAAACACATACTCTGTAAAACAGCCCATCCCTTTTGAACAAATTTAATGATTATATAGTTCTATTTACTCAAAATATATAATGCCATCACATTTTTTTTCATGAATTACTAAATCAATGTCAAAAATACAGTGACTCTAGATAAGAATAATAGTTGACAAGAATTTATACTATGCAGGAAAAGCTGCAACATTTTGGGGTCTTCTAGGTATAAAAACAAGTGTGTCAATAAATAAGACTGGCGTATAGGCGATCAAGAATATTGTTTGCCTCATGAAGAAGGAGGAAGAAAGACAGTGAGAGACGCTACATCCATAGTTGAGATTTATACATAAGCTCTTCCGTAATTTAAACGGGTTAATGAATAGGTTGGTCAAAAAAAGGAACCTCAAATATTGTGAAACAAAGATCAAAAAATGACTCTTAAGGGAAATATTCATGACTTACCTTCTCCTTTGAAATGACAAACAATTGACTAATACTTACTTAAAAGATCCCTTCTTTTTTTTTTTTTTAAGTGTTTTGTTTTTGAGAGAAAGAGAGAGAGAGAGACAGCGCGAGCAGGGGAGGGTCAGAGAGAGACAGGGAGGCACAGAATCCCAAGACAGGCCCCAGGCTCCGAGCTAGCTGTCAGCACAGAGCCCGACGCGGGGCTCGAACCCACGAACCTGAGCCGAAGCCGGACGCTCAGGAGACTGAGCCGCCCAGGCGCCCCAAAGGATCCCTTCTAATGTGTCTACTTTGGAAAAACTTTTGACGAAATACATCATTTCTCCTATAATATCCAAAGGACCCCTTAGAGAACGGTGAAAAGCTGTATACATTATGGACTGAGAGAATTTTAGACAAGCGTCAAAGCTGCCAATGGCCCGATACAGCACAGGGGACACTCAAACTCCAGTTCACGTTGTCAACGCTCATCACGATGCCACGAAAGCGCAAGGTCAAGACAGCTGCCAGTGACCGCAAGTGTAAAAGCAGCAGCGAAGCCAACCACAGACGACGTGACTGCAGATCCAGACAGACAAGTCTTCGTGACAGGCAGCGAGCGCTCGGCAGTCCCTGCCGCATCTCTCCTGTCAGAGAGGCCAGGGGAACGTCCAAGAATCAACGTGAATGAGCTAAATGAGTCATCATGGTGCAGGTATTTCAGAGAAAATGAGCGTTTCTTGCATTTTAATCCTGCTCAGGAATGCAAAGTAATCTGCGTTTCAGAAACTATTCACACTAGAGAAGCTACAGAGAGAGAGCGTTAAAAACAAGAAACAAGAAAACTGAGGCAAAATACTAAAACTGTAATGCTTAGCGTTTCCCAAATACAGAAAATTCCACGTCCACTCTAACACGTGATTTCCCACCACTGCGCCAAGAGAAGCAGATGCCTCGGGCCAGTCCCGCCATCTACAGCTGCTGTCTCCCGGCACCTAGAACAGTGCCTGGCGCCCTGCGTTCTGCAGGCATCTGCTGCGTGGACACCGCACCACACCACAACACACTGCGCTTTCTGAGCCTCCCGGAAGACAGGACATTTGTTTAAAAAGTGTCACCTATAAGGCCACTCAACTTCAAAGCATTATACACACCCATATGACTATTAAACTACAAACACTACCCATGAAAAACTTCACAATGATAATCATTTTCTGAATTTTATCCTCTTATGAATATTTCTAAAACTAGTTCAAAAATATTTCTTTCCATTGTGCTCAGATTTATATGGAATATAAGAAAATACTCCAGGCCTAAAACCAACATATTCAGAAGGATTTTCTTTTAAGGGTACAGTTTCTATATAGATGACTGGCGTATACCACAGTGGTATTTTTTTAATCCATATCTTACTAATGACTTTGTTTAATCCATATCCCTATCCCCATGGTATCTAACATATTATAAGCATGCTGAGTCCTCTGCCAAAATACACAGTAAACCCATAGCTCATGAACAAATGAGAGAAACAAGGCACATGCAATGGAAAACACACATTTCATCTTTCTTCCCTGGCATGTTTAGAAGAGAAGAATCCATATGATCCAAACCATTCCTCTAGGTGGGAAAAGACTTTCTAGAAAAATCAATTCGTGAGCACCAAAAACAGGAGAGACACAAGCTATGAGAGAGATTAAGAGAGTGTCCAAATCATTTCTCATCTCTCAGTGATGACCCTCCTTCTTTGCCAAGAGCTAGCCCTTCCCCAAGCCCTGGGCAGATGTTCAATAAATACCAGCTAATAGTAAATAATTAATACCAAATTGCTGCCGGTTCTCCTCCTCTGAAGGTCCCTCCATAATAGCTATTCACTCAACCTCATTTCCGCAGAAGCAACAAATCACCTGTAACGTAGATAGTGGGCAATGACCATAAAACTAAGACACCGAGAGCTACTGTATGAACCAGCAATTTGGACTAGAGTCTACATATTCAGATCCAAACTTGACTTGGCACCTCCGTCAGAAAACACTGGCTGTACTACCTTCCAAAGCAGCGTGGGGAGAAAACTCCAGGGAACACGAACTACAGAAAGAACAGGAAACAGACGCATGCTATACATGCAGTACCAGGTGGGAGACGTCGGGAGAACCCCTCCTCCTCACCCTCAGGTTTAAAACCTGAACACCAGTCAATACTGCCGGCTAGCGGGACTCCTCGGGCCCTTTCTGGGTCTACGTGTACCCTGTGTCTTCCCCATTTTCACTCCGCTGCCTTGCTCGGCTCCCCTGTGTGTGACTGACCCATGGCCCAAGCGGCCACCACAAACCCCTCTGAGACACTACGCTCCCAGCGTACAGACGCACTCACTGCCCAGGACTTCAGGTACCACCCCGAGGGGATGAACTAAGTATGCTTCTCAGGTCCCAGCCTTGCTGGCGAATCTCAGCGGCTTCCGTAGCCGCTTCACTACCAGCTCCCCCATTACACAGCAGCGGACGGCCCGTCAACACACGTACTCACAAAACCGCACGCACCAGAAAGCAACGCACGGAGGAATCTTAGAGGGCAGGTGTGAGCCCTCAGTTAGGAGCACTAAGGAAAAAGCAGGCGAAGACAGCTGCTGAGGGGCCGGGGCTGACCCCAGTCTCGTGCTCTCCCCGTTGTCACACAGCCACCGACCAGCCTTCAGTGCTGCCGACCAGGCAGCTCAGGGTCCATCTCACAAACCGCGGCTGCGCATTCATCAGATTTTCTAAACCTCACAGACTAAGCCCCTCAACCCTTGACTTTCTAAGCCTTCTCTCAATCATTCACTTTGAACTTCGGGACTGCCTTTGACTTGTTCCTCTCCTTCACTTCCCACATCCTCAGAGTTTCTTCCAGGGTTTCTTCAGTGCAGACGCTCCATCTCCTGGCTGCATTCGCTCTCCTGTCCTTCGTCTGCCTCCCAGACACAGCAGCGAAAAGCCTCTGCCTGGCCCTTCAGCCCCTTCTTTTCTGCCCCCACTCGCCTACCCATCAGAGGTCCTAGGTGAGCTGCTCCACTCCTCTGCTCATCAACTTTTCATGAGTCCGTCCTCACGTGCATCTTCCACGTGGCCCTTTCACTGGCTCCCCATCACCCACAGGGCGAGTTCTAAGTTACGTACCTGCCTGCTTGGAACTTGCTACCCGTCTACATCTCCACCCTTAGCGCCCTTTCAATGTACATTCTGGGAGCGTTCACAGCTCCTTATCCACAATTCTGAAACCCAAAGAGTAATATAAAAACTGAAAGTTTCATCCTTTTAAATCATTTGGGGGGAACCAGACTCGACCTCCCAGGAGGCCGCTCCGAAGCCCCACTGCCCCCGCCTGTGCTGAATGTGCGTCTGTAACCATAGAGATAGCTGATAATCAGATCGGGGTGCTACCCCGGAGAGTGCCTAGAGTTGTTTAAGACAAAGCACACAAAGGCTGTATGCTTCCTAAAACCCAGTCAATTATCAACTCCCACAATGTCTCTGTCCCCAGGGTCCCAGCTGTGGGAAGGCCAGAGCAGGACACCGAGGCCCAGAGCTCTGAGAGGTCCTGAAACTTCCAAGATGAGCCACTCCCCACTCTCCTGAGCCTTCCTCACCACAGTTCCGGGGGGTGAGCCTGACCTCAGGTCTAACATCCTATCTCCCCTTTGCACGGTGATTTAAATGGTGCTGCTCTAGGTCCCTTTCAGAAGGACAAAACCACACTGTACCTATTATGATATGCCTTGTACTGGCTCAGTGCTTCGCAAACAATGGAAAGCTAATGTTCATAGGGCAGAACTGAGTAAATTAATCCTAACTGCTGATAAATGAAGTTAGAAAATGACCCTTAGTTCCTATTAAGACATGTAGAAAATACAAAAATCCCTAGGTTTCTCCAGGAATTGACTGCTACCTTATAAAATGACTAGAATTTCTACTCACCTCAAAAACATGAACTAAAACACCACAGATGCTAAGGACCATGTAAAATAGTCAAGCTGGGATTTCCTTTAAGGAATAGTTACGTAGTTAAGTAATAGTTAAAAAGTAAATTCCAATATTGAGTACAGGGAATCCAGAATCTAGAGATTTCAGTAGGATTAAGATTTGAGTATGGCCCTATGAATATGAAAATTAATGTGCATTAATTAAATAGCCCATGATTTATAATTCAAGGTCCATCCAAATTAGGACCTCTAAGTGCACCGCACTTTAACTCTATGTGTACGGTACACTATAATTGACAATGCCATGAGAAAAAGGGTCAGTGGTAGCAAAACCAGGCATGTTAATAAAATTCCCTGATGAGTAAATTAAAGTCAATATATCGATACACATTCTGAAATTCTAACTCAATGTACACCGCTGTAATGTACTACTCCATATAATTTAGTTTATGCATCTTAATATTTTGTTCTACTTTTCAATGTTATTTTCAAAGGTAAAGTTATTCTTTCCATGCACAGCATCCCTAGGCTTATACATAAATTATTGGCTCTAATGATTCCGACTTGGTGGTCAGTCCTGTACAATTCTCCACACAGCAAATATACTGTGGGAGGTATTAGCTGGAATCACTCTTGTTTAATGAGATGATCCATCATGGTGTCTTATAATTAAACACACTCTTAGCCATGATTCTTGGACAAAGAAAACACAGTGGCAAACAATATGGACCCAAGGTGCAATGAACCTTCAGTGAGCACCAGGTGGAAGGGGACAGTAAACAGTAAAAGGGAAAAGAAGTCTCAAGTCATGTCACTGAACAAGATTTCTATTGAAAAACATACTGTATACAATTTATCATCATTACTGATCTACCACCTTCCAAGGCCTGACCACAAACTGTCCAGAGAAATTACTTTACAGAGAAGTACAAAGACCCCTCCAATTCTCCCCAAGCCCCAAAGAAATGTCCAAAACACTGTATAGCCATAGAAGGATCCCAGAAAACTCAACATCCAATTAGTGTGCCAATGGACTGTCCCACAGAAGACGTTTCCTCATGTAGGAAAAAAGCATGAATTTTCTATCATTAACAAAGCATATTTTCAAAAAATCAATGAACACTACTTGAAATATTGTATTTTTCGGTTACATAATACCTTTTATTCAAATGTGAAAGCACATGTGAAAATATCCAATTCAAAATAAGGCAGTTTTTCACATTTTATAAGAATGGAAAATGACTTCTCTAAACCCTAAATGAAAAATTATAAGAGGCTGAAGTTGCTTATAAATTTCAATCCAAGTCCAATTATTTTGTTTTCAATTAGAGTCTAGTGCTTACACTCCATCAGGTTTAGCACATGTCAGACTACTATGGAGAGTAAATGATAGAGCAAACACAAACTTAGCAGTATCGGTATTTCATTGTTAATAAATATTACAAGTATGAGATTAGGTTCTGTCTCACCTGCCAGAAAACTATTTCTAGAGTCAGTTATTAAAGTAGAATGAAATACATATTTAATAGGCACTGAATATAAGTAAATCATTTTAAAATAGGCAGAGGGGCTCCTGGGTGGCTCAGTTAGTTAAGCGTCCAACTCTTGATTTTGGCTCAGATCATGGTCTCATGGTTCCTCAGATCAAGCCCCACACTAGGTTCTGCACTGACAGCATGGAGCCTGCTTGTGATTCTCTCTCTCCCTCACTCTCTGCCCTTCCCCTACTCAAGTGTGTTCTCTCTAAATAAATAAAGGAACAAATATTTTAATTAAATAATGTAGATAGATGTAAATATTTTTAAATGGTGTGAAAACATTTGACCAAAATACTTCATCAAAAACCACCAAAAGCAGGTGAAGAAAGTTCCCATCCATCAAATGAGAAAATATCAAAAATCAACTGGTAACTGCTGGAAGATGCAGGAAGGGAACATACTCTTACAAGTGAGAGTAATTTCAACAAATAATTATGTGTTTAAAAGTCAAACAAAAATTTTAGAAACAAAAAATAAAATATTTAGAATTAAAAATGAGCCTAAAGGGGTGCCTGGTGGCTCAGCTGGCTAAGCGTCTGGCTTTGGCTCAGGTCATGGTCTCACACACAGTACATGAGTTCGAGCCCCTCACTGGGCCCTGTGCTGTGACAGCTCAGAGCCTGGACACAGCTTCAGATTCCGTGTCTCCCTCGCCCTCTCTGCCCCAGCCCTGCTCATGCTCTGTCTCTCTCTCTCTCTCTCTCAAAAATAAACACACATTTTTTTAAAATGGGCTTCGTATGCAAATAGAGATGACAAAGTAACGAATTAGTGAGTTGAGGGCAGATCAACCCAATATGAAGAATAGAAAGGGGGAAAAACTGAATTAAGAAAAAAAAAAAGGGGGGGAAAGAAAGCCTTAGGGACCTACCTAAGGGACAAGTGCAAAAAACCTGACATATAGTGAAGTACCTAGAGTCCTGGCAGGAAAAGAGAGAGAGGAAGAAAATGGGGCTCACAGAAGAACATCTAGCTTTGGCAATAAAAAGAAGTCAGCAAACCCTCTCAAAAACAAGAATAAAACTGCATAAAATTATTAAAAGTCATAATTCATGATTCTGAACATCAAATTCAGATGACAAGCGGAAAGACACTTTCCTGGGATACTACCGCTCCTTCGACCCGCTCCTGGACTGGGTGAGGGAGCATGCTGGGCTTACTGACACATGTCTGGTGCAGAACAACAGGAGTTGTGACTGTGAGCCCAGCGGGTGGAGAGAGGAAACGATTTCATGCAGGAAGCGACACCACACAGCTATGTCAGATCCGAGTGACAAAGTTGGTAGGATGCAAATGACTAAATATTACAACATGGCTACCGAGAGGTATGAACCCAGTTTCAGGAACTGGCAAGACTAGCAAGAAACTTAGTAAGGAGATCTGATAAAGGAAAGACCAATGAAAGGACCAGACCAAGCTCACCCCGAATTCCTGGTGGGCTATGCAGGGGTGTGCAGAAAACCCAAAGGAGCAGAGCAGATAGACAACAAGAGCCCCAGGAAAAGCTTCACCGAGAGGTAAACTCTGAATGTGTATCAATGCACGCGAGAAAAGAAAGGCTGAAAGCAAAGACCTTCCTAGACTCCAGGTGTTTGGAACAAACACTGCCCAAATCATCATTTGACCACTTGTTCTCACATTCACACAGGAAACACCCAAAATTTAAAAGCTGAATAGAAACACTGGAGACTATACACCATGGGGAGATAAACGTCCATGGTTTTAAAATCATGGATCTTGCAATTTAAAAGAAAAAAGACATTCTTTGGAAAGCAAATCAAAATCCAAATTTACCACACCACACTATATAAGAGATCCATTTTCAACAATGACAACAAAGAGAAGTCATAATATGTGTCTGAAAGGAAATATAAACTATGACCCAGATTCAGGAAGAAAAACGTCATCCGAAAAGTAGAAGATTGGTTCAGATGATGCCAGTTCCCAGCGGCAGAAGAGGTCTGCAGGCAGCTACCGTCGAGAGGTTCTGAGAATTCAATGTTCAGACCTTAAAGAAAAACACCATGCCAGTGACTCACTACATAAGGAATATGAATAAGGAAGTAGGAATTACAAAAAAAGAACTAAAAAGAACTACTAGCGATGAAAAGAACTGAACAGAAATAAAACTTAATACATGGGAGAACAGGAGATTTGAGAAGGCAGAGGAAAGAGGAAAAATGGAAGAATGATATTAGCTCATCAAAGGATTAAAAATAAAGTGTTAGGAAAGATGAAAAGAGCCTCAGAGATCTATGTGACAATTTGAAGTATGATGCATTTCAACAAAAGCAGAGTAAGAATCCTAATAGGAGAGAAAAGAAAGGGGAAGAAAAAATGTTCTTATATAATGACTGAAAACTTCCCAAATTCGATGAAATACATTCATCTACAGATATAAGAAGTTTGAAAACAACAAAACGTATAAATACTCACACCTGGAAACATCAGAGTCAAAGCAACAAAGAAACATTCATCACATGAAGGGACCAGCCACATGTTTAACAGGTGACTGCATCAACAGAAGGGGGGGGGGGGGGGAAGCTGACTTACCAGAATCAAGAGGCTAAAAGCCAGAAGAATCATATAGTGAAAGTGCTGAAAGAAAAACTATCAATAAAGAATTCTATATCCATCAAAACTATACTTCAGTAACGAAGAGGTAACAAAGACACTCCCAGGGAAACAAAATTGACAGGGCTCAGGTCACTGCAGAGAAGGTAGCAAAGGGGGAACAGATGAAAGAAAGACACAAGACGTACAAGAATAAAGAGCAAAACACAAAGGATAAACCCAACCAATATATTACATTAGATGTTAGTAAAGGAAAGAACACAGTTAAGAAGACTAACATCGCACGGTAAGAAAGGAAACGACCAGAGCTATGTGCTGTAAGAGATGCACTTTCAGAGACCAAATATTTTCAAAATAAAAGACTGGAAAAAATATTCCATACAATCAGTAACCACAAAACAGCTAGAGTGGGCATATTAATGTCATACCCAATTGACTTTAAGAAGAAGATATTACTAAAATTGAAGCAGGACAAAAAAGTGAAGGCACGAATACTAGATAAATAAAAGCAAAACTATTTCCATTCATAGAAAATGTGATTTCCATAAAAACTCCTTAGGCTAGCCTATATCTTTATTTATATTTACACACACCCTAGAACAAATGAGTGACTTTAGGAAATTCATAGGAGAAAAGTTAGTACACAAAAATCAATTACACTTTTAAATATTAACGACCAATTCCATTTAAAATAGGGCGAACATAAATTTAACCAAAAACTGTGCGAGGCCCATACACTAAAGGCTACAGAGCACAGAGCACAGCTGAGAGAAATTGAAGACGACTCAATGGCAGCTTGTAAAAACGTTAAGCAGAAAGTCGTCACACACCCCGGTCACTTCCCTCCTAGGTAATTACGCCTGAGAAACGAAAACATATGCCCACACAAAGACTTACACAGGACTCCATGCTAACCGATATCGCAAATTAATTCACGGTGACAGAAAGCAGGTCACTAGCTCCCTGTGGCAGCCAGGAAGGGTGGTGGGCTGCAAAGAGGCACAGGGATATTTGGGGGGAACAGAAATGTTCTTTTATCTTGTTTCTGTCACTGTCTTCGAAGGAATAGAGAAAGGTCAAGACGCATCGCACTGTGGGCTTTCACTGGGCGTGCTTTCTTCCTGTACTACGATCATTCTGCAAGTAAGGCCGTCGAGGAAAGAAAGAAACAGAAACAATCAGTGAATGATGCACAAGGGTTTTAAAAGCAAGTAAGCCTTACACACCTGCTTAAAAGTAAGTAATAAAATTTAAGTGCTAAGGAAAATTTGTAAATATAAACAAGTTACACTTGTTAAAAGATCTCTAGTTTTGTTTCTTTTAATTTGTTTATTTTTGAACCTTCAATCTGTGCTCAGTGTAAGAGGATAAACGCTTGTTTTATCATGAAACCAAGTCAAACAAATTACATAATTATGACTAAAAATGACCTCATAGATCCGTACACATAACTCAGTTTATGACTGAAGATAGCGCCTGTATCACACAGAGAACGAGTGAGCCTTATTCTCTGGTTTGTCTTGGGTATTTCCGGTCTGTGTACTCCAAGAATCACAGAATGCAAGGCTCCTCGAACACTTAGGCAGAAAAAAAAGTGTCACCACCTAACAGACTCAGGAGCACAGTCTAGACTTACAATCTTCCTGTCCAAAGCATTGCTGATGAAAACAGACTCCTCCTTAAAATGAATTGTCCCAATAAGTAATTGCACCACGAAACAGAACGACTGCATTTCAATTACTATTTTTATACAGAATTTTTACATACCTAAAATTCTGGCAAAAAGTTGTGATTTGAATCACCTGAGCTAAAAGATATGTATGTACACACACAATCCCTCTCTCTCTCCCTCACACACACAATCTCTCTCACACACACGTGTGTATGTATATGTTTTTAAAAGGTAAAGACAAGCGGTGCCTGAGTGGCTTAGCCGATTAAGCATCTGTATGACTCTTGGTCTCAGGCTCAGGTCATGATCTCACAGTTCATGACTTCAAGCCCCTAATCAGACACCGTGCAGGATTCTCTCTCTCCCTCTCCGCCCCTCCCACTCTCCCTCTGTCTCTCTCAAAATTAATTTAAAAACTTAAAAAATAAAAATTTTAAAAAGGTAAAGATAAGAATGATATTAGTAAAACATAGTATATATTTGTATTAAAATATGCACACAATGACACACGCATGGTAAGTGTCCTAGTGTTGACTTACTGCGAAATTAACAGAGCAATTAATTCACAGGGTGGCGCTCATTCCTAAACCCGCCACTCATGAACCTGATTCCATTAGTAAATAAAATTAATAATGAATGAAACTGATATTTGTTCAAAACTGATCACATTAAAAAAAATGCCTGCTATGATACCATCATTAAAAAAAGGCTTATAAGAAGAAATGGGTAAAGTAAACCTTGTCTATTAAATCTCAAATGATAATAACAATAATAAACACCCAAGTATACCACAGGGCCACGAAGAAAGAAGTTCCCCTTGACTGTAGAGTTTAGCAAAGTCTTCGCAGAAAGGGTAGAGTTTGAACTGCACCTTCAAGTTCAGGCTGAATTTAACCAAACGGTTAATAAAACATCCCGGGAAATAGGGGTACTAGGGACATAAAAGAAAATGAGGCAGCAGGGCCAGAGACCCAAATGGTAATGGCGACTGGGTAACAGGTTGGTCCGCAAGAGGGACCTGGGGGGGGGCCATGAGGGAGCAGCAAGGGACGACGATGGGGCGCTCTGGCGTCACACGGGAGCTGGCCTCCAAGAGTGACCCTCTCCCCACAGGCCAGTGGTTCCCGGCACTGCAGGCAGAAGCAGAGGAAATCCCAGTTGTCCACGCGCCCCACACGACTCCCCGCATCAACATGGCTTTACCCCTACCAAGTGAAAGGGGTGATCCCGTAAAAAACACTTCAGAACACTACCTCATCCCAGGAGGAAGCTACTGGCAAACCTAGTTCCAGGGGCTGAATAGGATTCAATCTGCATATAATAAAATACTCAATAATCCTAAGAAATTTTACTCTTATAATGCAATTGCTATGTCATTTTGTTAAATTCTTCAACTCTGAAATAAAGTTGGAAGTACTGTGTCAAAAGACAGTGGAAGAGTTATCGTTAATCTTCACAACGGACAAACAAAACAGACATATAAACGTGCCACGACAATAAAAATGGTGCTATTCACGTTTTAAAAGAAAAAATAAACTGTACTAAAATTATTAAGCTAACAAAGCAAGGGAAAATATGAGTAGAAAAATGACAGTTATCTGCAAAATTCATAAATGTGTCTTTTGTATAACCATAATGATCATATTTTCTGCTGTCATTTTGCATTTAATTGCTCACCCCGGTACTTTTCTTCATAGAAGCCATCAGTATCCCACAGAGCCAGATGCTGAACTGCAAAAACATACTGTGACCACGGACTTACAGGAAAGTGACTTTGCTGAGCTGTGGGGTATGACAAGTTAATTTTTGCAATTATACTTTTTCCAACAATAAATGAAGCTAGGGTTTATGATGATCCTATCTTATTAAAAAGAGGCAAGAAAATATTCTGATAATAAACTAATCAAACTCTTTTAAAGGCTTCAATTGGTGTAAGAAAGTTAACTTTTCAAATAGATTTTCTAGAATATGTCCAAAAGTAAAAATCGCCACCTCAGCTGAAATACATAAGAAGCTTAATGTGTTCAGGCACGACTGTGTCTTCTGAACGTTAATATACAATGCCAAGTTACTTCAAGCCTTTGAGGAAATGTCACATACCAACCTTAGTCTTTGGATCATTACTTTTTCTTCTGCCATATTATGCTAAACACAGTATTCAAAGGAGAAGTCCTATAACTGTCACTTAAAAGAAATGGCTACTGCACAATAATTTATCTGCAAGGTGTAAACTGTTCTAAATTTAAAATATTTGCAATGACGGTCACTGTCACACACCCAACAGCAATAAAACAGTAGGACATCATGCATTGTTAAAACATAAGCTATTCCCTACAATATAGTATCTTCGTATAAATACTACAAAATTTGGGAGCTATGATGTTTTGTCTTCTTCATTAAAAGACAGAAAGCAGGAGGACATTTCTCTTTTAATAAACATCCCTCACATTAAAGCCTAAAGAGTTATTTCGTGATGAATGTTAATGTATCAGGACAAAACAGCCTGAGCCACGTTTCCCAAATGCCTAAGTCAAATCTGCTTACTGGAGGACGGTGTCTGAGAAACAGTTAAATACCTGTTTTTCTATTTCTATAAAGAAGTAAATAACTCTTCTAGTTATTGACTTAAAATCTAACTGAAGTTATGTTTTAATTACATAATAATGTTCATGTGATGTACACCTTCACCGCATTATGTAAAAGGCACAGTGGGTAAATCCGGGAAGCGTTTCTCAGAACTGTGACAGGTAAGTAACGGGACTGACTTTTATAATGTGCATGGCCCTCGTGTCGGTTCCTGATCCGAAGGGGTCTGTGAGGGTGTTAATTCAATACATGTTCGAGACTTATTTCAATAAGAAGTCCTCGAGTTTCGAGAACCTTGGAGATCGTTTATTTCGAATCCCTCGTGTGCTTCTTCCCGCTGTGGAATAAGTCACGAGCCACGGAGTGTGCCACCTGCGGGTGCGCCCGGAGACACCCCCCCTCCAACCGCTGTGCAAGGGGACAGTGCACAGGCCACCGGCTCCCCGTCAGGCCCGTGCACCTGAGCCCCTTCCGCGGGGACAGCACTGCTTCGAAGGCCTTGCTGGCCTCACGCTGGCAGGAGCCCGCGGGGCCCAAGCCCGAACCCCCTCAGTGGCCCCGGTCAGTCACTTGGGGTGCCCGCGCCGGCTCCCCGGGCCAGGCACTCCCTGCGGGCGGCTCCTCACCCCCAACCTCTCCCCGGAGGCACCTCAACTCCCAACTGAACCAGGAAGGAATCGCCCCGCTCTCCTCTCCGCGGCCGCTACTCCAGGCCCGCGCCCCGGGTCCTCCTCGGCCCCTTCGGCTGGGCGACAATCCTGCCCTTCCCACGGCGGACGCACCCCCACTGCCTCCCCGGCGCCATCCCGGCTGCCTTCCACGGGGCCTGCGACTCCGCCTCGGCGCTGGCCCCCCAACAGCCCCAGGGTCAGTGAGGCGGGCCTCCCACAGACAGACCCCCAGGGGCTGGCGGACAGGACGACCTTGATGGCGTCGGCGCGGCTGGAAGGAAGAGTACTACGGAAAACTCGCGGTGTCCACGGCCCCTGACCAAGTCCTCCCCGCGCTTTCCGGTCGCTCGGGCCGCACGCGGGGAGCTGCCGCCGGTCCCCACGCAGCGGGGCCTCCCACCTGCCGCCTGCGGGGCCGCCCGTCCCCACACGGGAAACTCCCCTGTGACCTCAGGGAGTCTGTGATACGTTCTGTGACCTGTCCGGGCCAACCTTCCGGAACTTCTATAAATGGAAAATAATCATTTTCCTTAAACTTAAAATGTTTGACAAGCATGAAAAAGAAAAGGATCAAATTAGTTCTGGGAAAACGCAAACTAACAGCTACCCTCTCAATTCTGAATCCGTACAAGTCAGAGCACAGGGGGAGAAGCAGAGGCGACCACAGAGCAGCAAGGCAAGCGCGCTGGCTCCACGGGCCCACGACAGGGGGCGCCACTCTCAGGCGCCCCACACTGAGGCCACAGCGGAGGGCCGCGGGCTGAGCAAGAGTGTGCGCAGACAGCATTTTACAGCTCATATGTTAGCTCATCAACCACTCAAAGACTATCACTTCCCCACTCTGAGGAGAAGAAACCAAGGGCATTTTCCTCCAACTAAGATGCAGGAGCTGGAACACGAACCCAAGACTTCTGGCTGTAACCACACTGCCTCCCTAAGAACCGCACGTTAAAGGTGCCCAACACAAGGCCACAGGACAGTGGCCGTGAAATGGCCAAGACGCATACTTCCCGCATATGGGGCCAAATCACACACCCTGGGTTCTCCTTAAGTTTACAACTGAAATTGGAATAAATAAACATTAATAAATTGTTTTGCTTTTAAATACATCTTAACGGAGGGGGTCCTGGGTGGCTCCGTCAGTTGAGCATCTGGCTCCTGACTGGGGCTCAGGTCATGATCTCACAGTGAGCTTGAGACCCACATCTGGCGCTGCACGGACAGTGCAGAGCCCGCTTGGGATTCTCCCTCTTCTTTCCGCCCCTCCTCTGCTCACACGTACATGTGCACATCCTCTCTCTCTCTCAGAATAAATAGACCTTAAAAATAAATAAACTTTAAAATAAATAAATAAATAAATGAAATCTTAAGGGATACCTTGGCTTTGGAGTATAAATTAAGTGCATTAGGGCTGCTGTAACAAATTACAACAAATTCAGTGGCTCAGAACAATACAAATGTATTATCACCCAGATCTCTACTTCTGAAGAACCCTTCCTGGGAGTTCCAGGGGAGGATCCCTGTTCTTGCCCTTCCCAGTGCCCAGAGGCCACCCACCCGTGTTAGCCCAGGGCCCCTCCCTCCACCGCCAAAGCCGGCAACGGTGGGGGAGTGAGTCCCTCCCACGTTACATCACTGTGATCTCCTCGTCAGGCCACCCTCACAGGTAAGAACCCCTGAGAGTGCACTGGGGGAGTGTAGTGCTCACCCCAAATCCACTACAATCTCCCCACGTTATGGTAAACTAACAGCAACCCTGAGTTCCACTGAAACCTTAATTCCTCATGGCCAAGTAGCAATCCAGTCACACGTTCCGGGGATCACGGGGTGGCCATCATGGGGGGGGGGGGTGCTGCAGGGGGAAGACAGTAGCATTATTCCACAAACCAAAATAACCCAGATTAAAAGTGGATGCTAATTAAAGTTTAAACTTAATTTGGAAGCTTCACACCCCCTCTTCATGAAGCCAGGGCCAGGGAGAAGAGATAGAGACAATGCATCATTCATTTTAAAAATGCTGTCTCCACTGGACACTAGAAAAATAACCAGAGTCTTCCTTTAAAGACTCTTTACAATCAGATAGTGAAATGAAGAATCAGTCACATTCTACTTGTAGCTGTGACTTCATGGGTGGACAAAGTGTGACTACTCTAACCCTCCTTTGCAGAGACTGTTTTTCCATTCCCCACTCGGGGTCACCTATTTACTGAAAATGCAGAAAGGTGAAGGTCAAAGACAATGATTAACTCACTTTGTCAACTTAAACCTAGAGAACATTAGTAAATAAGGACCAGGTAGTAAGACTAAACTATTAAAACTTACAGCTCTTTACTGCTTCAAAAGTATTCTTATTACCTCAATTGACCCTAGCATCACTGTGAGGTATATTTAGAAAAATACTCCTCACATTTTTCAATGACACCCAGAAAAAAGAGGAGATGTGGACAATCCCACATTTACTAAGCCACGCCCACTGCATCAGCCCACGTGGACCCTACTCACAGCACCAGAATCGCTGTGGGAAAATGAACGGTACTTATGAAGCACAGAGGGGGAAATTCAGTAAAAGCATCACAACGTTTCCCCAAACTACACTAGGCACATATTTTAGATATGCTCATTAGAAAAAAAACACATGAAGAAAGTGGGTAATTATATACTTCTACTCAGTTAGAGAAATCTAAATTAATTAGAATTTTAAACAGAGAACATTAAAACGAGAATCAATACTCCTACATGAAAAAAAAATGAAAAGTTTACAGCATTTTTTTCCTTTTAGTTTTCTACTAATTCTGTGTAAACTCTGCAGGTCTAACCAAATCAATAAATGAGATTATGTGCAAAAGCCCTAGAAATTTAAATATTGTGGTAAACTTTTTAGAGTTAGAATTTACCTGCCCTAGTTAAAAGCTGAGTGGAAAAAATATCACAAATGTAAAACCACAAAATTGCAATGACCGTTTCATTTTTAGTATCTTTATATGAATAAGCAAAATAATTATCTTTTTGAACAAAAGTTACAAACAGACTTTGAGGTCAAAATCTTTTTAAGATACACTATGTGAGCTGTTCGTATGTCTGCACTGATGTTAATATGCTCACATTCCAATGCAGAAAGAATGGAAAACTTGATTCCCTCCACACAATTTTTGTGTCTGGAAGTACATGTAACAAAGTTGGAGGGCACGTGCAATGCTTGTTGGTAGTGACAGGATTATTTCAAAACCCAATTATATCTGTTCATTCCCTTTTGCTTAATTAAAGCAAAAGGCATCAAAATCTTTCTCAGCAGTAATCATGTGGAGGCTGCAGAGCCCAGACCCAGTAATTAACTTAACCTTATCACTGAACTGTATTGGGTCATTTGGGTGCAGCCCAGTATCAAAGCTAAGAATCAATGCTCTCGGACTAACATCGCGAGTGACACAGAGACTGAGTAACACCATCTGTAAACGGACAGGCTTTGTTCCTGCCTCGCTGTGCGGGATAAATGTTCCTGCTCATAACTTTAATGTGGCAGTTTAACCATTTAATCATTGTACATTAATACATTATCAATATTACGAACGTGTAACTACAAAATGACTTGTCAAAGTAATCAGATATTACAGATTCTGTGCATAAATGCAACACAGGGGGCTTTGCGTACTAATTGTACATTTACAAATAAGATATATTACAGATTTATAAACACATATAGAGACATGTTATGCCCAGTAAAGTTTAAGTTCTAGAAGAGTGTGTTTTTGAAATTTAAATAAAATCATCGCGTGCTACATCTTTCATCAGATCTATGCATGGGTGATTTTTAACATGGCCTAATTCAACCTAAAAGACTGATGTTTATACAATTTTTAAAAATTCAATTTATTCAATTATGCCAATTTACTTGATATTTGTTTTACTGGAAAATATTTCGAAATACAATAAATCATCTTTTGAATATACATTGCTTAAGGTCATCTATTCATTATTCCCAGTTAAGCTTAAGCGTATTTTGTTATTTTCCTAAAGGATCAAAAATTCTGTTGCCAAGACTTGATTTTTGAGGTCTTTCACTTTCACCAAGTAAGACACTGAATCATAGGGGACGGTGATCAGCAAATCCTCTGCGACAGGCCCCGAGCCCGCTGAGGTAATGCGGCTGACAAACTCTGATGTGCCGTGCCTGGGCACATTATGTTCATGGAGTGTGCACATCTGGGCACGCTTTATGGCAATGCAGCAAACAGCCACTCATTTATTCCACTCTAATTAGCACACATGTAAATCCTCACCAATCAAGCCGCGTGCGGGGTTACTGTTGTGGCAGCCATACAGCAAGCTGGCAGAACGGCCGCGCGAGGGACGAGAAGACACTTCCGGGCCTGATGGGAACCTGCCGCCACACCAGGCAGGCTCCCCCAGAAAGGGCTGCAACCAGCTCTCCCTTTCAAGACTGATCAGGGGGCCCCGGAGAAAAAGGTCAACAGGCAGAAGGCTGATTGGCCACAATTCTGGATTCTTTAGCAGTCCTAGGAATACACCTGAAGCAACATGCTTCTCATTCACTTAAATTTTTTTTAATGTTTATTTCTGAGAGAGAGAGAGAGGCAGAATGTAAGTTGGGGGGAGGCAGAGAGAGAGGGAGGCACAGAATCCGAAGCAGGCTCCAGGCTCTGAGCTGTCAGCACAGAGCCCGACGTGGGGCTCGAACCCACCAACTGAGATCATGACCTGAGCTGAAGTCAGTCACTCAACCAACTGAGCCACACAGCAGCCCCTCGTTAACTTGAAAACAACAGTTACAAGCAGAAGTCAGGATTAGGTTATAAACAGGCTTTATAACAGAAGATCAAAAGAAATTCTGAAGCAAGACCGTCACACCACAGTGCACAATAACTTACGGGATTACTAGAAAATGGGAAGAACGAACTCTCTATGCATGTGTGATACAGGACGTAGCGCCCACACAGGCCTCTATAATTGCTGAAACAACCATCTGTGAAAAGCCAGCCTAAGTCACTGTTTCCTATTGTTAGTCATTTGTTGGCATATAAATTTAAACTGATTTTCATGCCAGATTACTAAAAACAGTATCTCCATCTTTGAACATACTTATAAAAATTTTATTAAAAGATAGCACTAGTTTGGGAATATTTAATTTGCTTATGTTTTTTCTTTCACCATGATGAAACCTTCATGCCTTTTTTTTTTTTAGATAACATCACGCACAACAGTGATTTGACAAATAAGAAAATTGCTCAAAGTCGGAAAGAACAGAGATTGTGCCAGTAGCAGTGAATGCAGTAGCTGCACTTAAACATGTCTTACTAGAAAGGTGTCTCCCAGTGAATCCGAGCTGGGGCTGGTTTCGAGCACGCATTCAACTCACAAGGAAAATCTGCGCAGCCGACGCGGCGAGGAGCCCATCAGGGGAGCAGGCCGTACACCTGACGCTCTGCCTAAGGGGGGGCGGAGTCCCACGCGCCGCGCAGAGCAGGCGCCACGCCCCCACGGCAGCCCTTCCGGGCAGAGACGGCTGCGCTAAGTGTGTAAATGCATCCGGCCGATACAAAAAGGGCACCGCATGTTTTAAAAGGAAGAGAAGTCTTCCTCAAAAAAGCCAACGACCGACCACCTGATTTCCTAAAATACTGAGATTTTTTTAAGGTAACTAAAAATTTAATCCACTTATTAGACACTATTTACCAGAAACTCA